>NC_081223.1:772500-1072500 GCF_902713425.1 Acipenser ruthenus
AGCTTCACACTGATAGTGCCAAGTCCTTGCACATACAGCAGCTTCCACAGCTAAACATCTGGGTGTGTTCCTGTCAATGCTACACTTTATAGCAGGAAAACAAAACGGGTTAATTCACCATTGTGATATTTCAAATATTCTACATTTATTTAAAAACAGACACCAAAACTTCAAACAACAGACGTGTTTCGCCTCCAAAGAGCCGTCCTCAGCAAACCCTGCCTTAATATCGTTATTACCAATTAGTGAACATGATTAAACACAGGTTTGTTAAGCAGACAATTCATTATCACGGACATACACTTCATCAAGTAAAGTTTTCAATCAGATATAAAAACATCAATGATTGGCAAATAAGTTACAATTTGTAACCCAAACAAACCTTAATAGTTATTAATCAATTGATGAAGATGATTAGATACAGGTATTGTTAAACAGCCAGCTCATTACCACAAACATACATTTAATGAAGTGAAATTTACAATGAATTATCTAACCATCAACGATCTGCAAATTGAAACAAGAAACAAACCCCACCCTTAATATAGTTCTTTAAATTGCACAATGGTGAATTAACAATGTGTTTGTGTGAGTACTCCATGTTTTCACACTATCAACACTTTTCTGAGCATCAACGCACCAAATACAAATGAATGAAATGCTTGAACTTTCAGCGTGAGGTTTAAATTTTGTAGCATTACTGATACACTTTATAGAAATAGATTTTAATTCATATTTATTTCACTATATATTTATTTCTTGTATATTTTCAATTAGAAAAAATATTAAATTGCTTTGAAGACATGTAAAGAAATTTAAAAAAATGTATATTAATATTGAAATACGTTAATATGTGTTTTAAACCATAGATTGCTTTAAAACTTGTAACGCAATAGAAATATGTTGGATTGTAATATGCTATGTATGTATGTATGTATGCATGTATATATTTATTTATTTCCTTTAAGAGGAGTAAAGTGTCTGATTTACTTTATTTTCAGTTTGTATTTAAGTATCAGAAAATTAACAATGTTCACCTTTATCTTTTCCTTACTGTAGATAAATGAATAATTATTATTTCATTTTCATTTGAAACTAAATTAGTAAATATAAATCCAATGACAGCCCTTCAATGTATTAGAATACATGAATAATCAACATATTTATCAGATTGATCTGGTCTTTTATTTTGAGCCCTCGTTATTGAGCTAAGCGTGTTTGTGTGCAGTTGAGCTCCTCCACAGGCCGTGTCCCGTTTCATTGCTTTCACCCTCAGCACCTGCAGTAGGTCCCAGCTGCAGCAGTGCAGTCACTGTGCAGTCCTGCTGAGGAGGTTTTTGTACGGGTGTGTAGCACTGTGTGAACACTCTGCTACTGCCGGGGTAGTGGAAACTCTGACAGTAGTAATCTCCTGCATCTTCAGCCTGGACTCCACTGATGGTCAGAGTGAAGTCAGTCCCAGATCCACTGCCACTGAAACGAGTTGGGATCCCAGACTGAAGGTTACTTGCCCTATAGATCAGGAGTTTGGGAGCTTCTCCGGGTTTCTGTTGGTACCAGGCTAGGCGGTTGTTACTGTACACTGCGCTGCTGACTTTACAGCTCAAAGCGACTGTGTCTCCTGGGAGAACAGATTTCACTGCTGGAGTCTGAGTCACAGTATACTGTCCACTGGATTCTGAAAATAATAAATAATAATATAGAAAATTAGAATAAATTTGTGAATTAAATAATGAAAACGCATTACATTTCAGCACATTTTCATTTCATCTTTATAATTTCCCTGTTCTCCTTTGTATTAAGAATTGTCCCAGAAACTTGTTTTTCTAAATGATTCTTACCCTGAGTGCAGATGACAAGTGCCCAGATGAAGATGCTGATAAAAGTCATTGTTGTTGTGGATTCTGTTGCCATGAAGGGCAGCTCTCAATCATGAAGTGTTAAACTCACAGGGCTATAAACACTCCCAGAGCACTGAAGCATGTACTGCCAATGCAAAGTGTCTTTTCTATGCAAATTGTCTACCTTTGCACAGCAGCCACTTCTAGACAAGCAGTGCTCTTAAGTTTAAACTCATTTTCAGCTGATGCAGTTTCTTTGCCATTCAAAAAAACAAGTTTCCTCTGGCAATCAAAAAGAAAAAAATAGCTCATAGTTTTCTTTGTGTTGAGTTTGTACAAACACAGCTATTTCTCTCTCTTCTCCCTTCTCCCAAACAATTCATCTTAGCCACATCTGTTATTATGTAGCTTTGTTACACAGTATAAATAATTATTAATTGTAAAATATTAAAATCAGAGTAGCAGGTTAACAGATCCATCATAAACTTTGTGAAATCAAATCCATTCAAGAAGCAAACATTTGGATTTTCCACATTGCTAATGTTGAGTGAAAAGTTTCCAGTTTTTTTTTTCCTGTGGACCCCCTGGACTGTCTCTGAGGACCCCAGGTTAAGAATAGGGGTTCTGATTTTAGGGTTTTACTGGATTTAACCCGATTTCTCCCCCGAAAGCTTATCTCTGCATTAGGGTTAAACCCGAAACCTCCCTGAATAGGCAGGACTGTATATGAATAAACGCACGCTCAGGTGTCTGTGATTCAAATGCAGTGCAGTGCATACAGAAAGATCTGGCAATGTTGACGCTAAGTACATTTTTACCTGATTTCTACCGAAATATTTATTCTTTCTTAATTATTACAAAATAAACCCTATTTCACATTATTCATTAAATAATAATCAAAAAACATTCACCCGAATTTAGAAAAATATTTCACATGAAAATCAGAACCCCCTACTCTTCTGGATTAAAGAGCATCATTTTATTACTCTCTTGCTCCCTCTTGTGGTCACAGAGTGTAGTGCAGTCTATGCTGCTTGCTGTGGAATTGCAATAGAAATCCCTTCCCATGCTGTTGGAATGACATGCTGTATCAATCCATCAATCAATCTTTATTTGATATAGCGCACTTCACAATACATCGTCTCAAGGCAGTGTGTAACAAAGTGTAACAAAACAGTCATTTTTGTTTAGTAATAAATAAATAAATGAATAAATAAATAAAAACATTCAATAATCATACAGGCAATAACAGATAATAAAAATATTCAATATAGAGATAAATTAAAATGCAGTACAGTACAGGCAATAATTAATATTAAGATGTGAGTGATAGATTATAAAAGTATGTCTTTAATCGGGTTTAAGAAACTGCAAAAGTTGGTGCCTCCCTGTGGGAGGGTGGTGTTTGATTCACTGACACACAAGAAACAGCAGGTGTACTTGAAGCACCGCACAGGTGCCCAGTTTTATTATGCTGGGTGTACTTTTTATTTTCAGCCCGCAGAGGGCGCTGTGCACCGTGGTCTGCGTACCAGCTATGGTAACACAGAACCACGGACATACCAATACAGTACGGTTCAAGTGCTCAAACAATAATTCCAAAACCAAAGGTGAAAGCAAACAGGAAAATAAAACACAGTAACAAAACTACAAAAGAAAAGGTGCTGCACCTCGGCAGCGTTACCCCAGCCGCCGCTAGCCGCACGGCCCGGGTCTCCGTGCTACTCTGGCTGTCTCCTCAGCCTACCCTTACACTACACAAGGGGTCTGCCCAAGGGGTCCCCACTACCGCTAAGTTCTCCGTTCTTTGTCTTTTTCGGTACTTCGTTCGGTTTTTCTTTTGGTCCCGGTTCTCTCTCGGTCCCGGCTCCCGTACTTCCCAGTACGTATTTCAGTGTATTCTTTAAAAGGGCAGACCTGAGGAAACAGCAGAGTATTATTTTTATAGGGCAAACAATCCCATTAAAGCCCGCCTACCAGCCACTCAGAGAGGGGGAAGCGCACACACCCTCCTCCCCACCTCTCCGTGTCACCGCCATGACTGACAGGCCGACCCCACGGGACTGCCGCCCCCTCCCTGCAGCATCGTGCCTGCGTCAGACGGCCAGTCCAGATCTCTCCCTGTTACACTCCCTTACAGAAACAGACCATCGATTCCATAGTTTGGGCGCCCTAAAACCAAATGCTCTCGCACCTGCGTTCTTTTAAAAATCTGAGGGACAGTCCTGGGATCACAGTGGTTGTCTAGGTATATATGGGATCAAAATATCATTTAGAGAGGAGGGAGCCAAACCATTTAATGCTTTGGAAGTAATAAGCATGAGCTTAAAATCCACCCTGAAACTTACAGGAAGCCAGTGCAGGGCTGCCAATACCAGTGTAATGTGGTCATGTCTTCTACTTCCTGTTCAAACCCTGGCAGCATCGTTTTGCACAAGCTGCAGTCGGGATAACACAGATCTGGGAATACCAGAGAAAAGAGCATTGCAATAATCTAGTCAGGATGTTATGAAAGCATGCATCACCCTCTTTGCATCTTCCATGGAAAGAAAGCGCCTTTGCTTAGCAATATTTCTCAAATGAAAATAGGACACTTCAGTTAATTTTTCTAATATGAGGTTCGAATGAGAGCTATGGGTCAAAAGTTACACCAAGCTCGGCCAATTGTGCACCGCTCGGACAGGGAGGGCTCGAGTCGGCTGGGTAATCCTTGTCTCACCGCGCACCAGCGCCTCCTGTGGGTGGCCGGGAGCCTGCGAGCCGGCTGTGCTGTCACCGGACTGCGTTGTCCTCCGACGTGATAGGTCTGCTTGCTTAGCTGTGGGCTTGCAGTGTGAAAAATAGAGGTCAGCTTGACAGAGCATGAGTCACTGCGGGGGTTGCAGCGGTGAGACAGGGGCTTCAAAAAACAAAGGATATTCCAAATTGGGAGAGAAATGGGAGTAAAAATAATTGGTCAGATTTCTCACTTCAGATCTCAACTTGAATGGAAAGCTGTCAACTGCAAAAACATCTGAATTTGTATTGTTGAATTGATTTTTGATCCCAATAACATTACCTCTGTTTTATCAGAGTTCAACAACAGATAGTTCCTTGACATGCATTGCCCAATGTCAGCAAGACAGATAGTAAGGATATTTACAATTGAGGTGTCACCTTGTTTAAGGGATGAATATAACTGAGTATCATCTGAATAGCAATGGAAATTGACGCCATGTCTACAGATAACATCAACCAAATCTGTAACCTCTATGCTGACACACACTGATGTGAGTCTGCAGGAATAACTGGGGTGTGGGACAGACAGCTTACAGCAACTCTCAGAGAGGAGAGCAAGGGGAGAATCATTGTATTTAAAATGCTGGCCTGCTAAAGGGACATTTTAACATTCTTTAATATTCACTGGCAGGGGTGGAAGTTGCAGATGTTGAGATATTAGAGTCAGTGTTTCCCAGCATGCATCACTGTGAGCAGCTTCTTCCTCCAGACACAGACCACACTGTAGTGTTTAGATGACTGGGTGTGAGGAACCTTGTGTTAACAATGGGAGAACTGGGCTGACTGGGGAGGTAACTGCTGCCTATTTCAATTGTCTTATTACTGTGTTATTACATTATGGACAGCAATGGTGCTCTGGCTCCCTCTTGTGGTCAGTGTGAATGATGGCAGTGTATGCAGCTTGGCAGGGCACTGATGCCTGTTTCCAGGCTATACAAACACAGAGAGGGATTCAATCAAACACTAAGTTCACAGTTTAATAGAAGAGTGGATTAGTTCTATTTGTATATGTGTTCTAAGCGCTGCACTTCTGTTTCAATAAGTGTCACAGACAGTTCTATGAGATCTGAGCTGTGAACACAGGTGGGACTTGATAGGGTTGGGTGACTCACAGTACAGTTAGATTATCCTTCCTGTAGTTTTATGTTTAGCCTCTCAGTGCTTTCCTGCTCTCTAGGAGGGGCATTAGAAATCTGCCTGTTCAGAATGAACTGGCCCATAAGTGTTGAGACATGTGTGCCAGGGAGCTGCTGCACACATAAGGAATGAAGGAGACCAGGTGGGTAACAAGGATGACACAGGAGGCAAGACAATGAAGAATAAACTGCCTTCAGTAATGCTGATGTGCTGCTCCTTAATAAAAATAAGAATTCACTCAGAAATGTATTAATTCCTCTTTTAAACAATGTGTCTTCAACTGAGATAACTTCATTTTTATTATTATAAGTTATAACCTGAGTTAGATATAGAAGCCCCACAAACTCAATCTTCCATCTATTTGAGGTGGATACCATGTTAATATATACAATTGAATTTAAAGAATGGTAGCACAATCACAAGTACTTTCCTTTCATTTTATTTCAAGCAAGATAAAAAGTCAGTTCTCTCAATCCAGTGTGTGAGAAGTGTGTGTTTCCCAGCGGTTGAGACAGGCAGGCAGGCAGGTGAGAGGCAGAGAGGGAGGCACAGAGACACAGGCACTCAGGATTTATTCACACACACACTCACGTGATGCTACCAGCTATGGGAACTCATGGAGGACATACAGCCCAGTGTACAAAAAGCAAAGCAAAACATCCAGAAACTCCAAATCAAAGTTCCAGTGAAGGCGGCGTGCGCTGCTCCTCTAAACGGAGGCCCCGCTCACACAAGTCCTGTGGCTTTGCACAGTCAAAAATATAAAGCCAGACTCCACACAGACACAAACAGCCTGATTTTAAAAGAGGCAAAATAAGAACTAGATCCCGCAGTGATTTCCAAAAGCTGATGTGGGGCACTGAGTTTATGGCTTTCAATGGGTTTCTATTAAACGAGTCGTGTAAACACTTAGTGAACCTTCAACACATCGAAATAAAGGGATCTGGAAACATTGAAATCACTTTGTGATTTAATTTTTAGTTTGCTGCTTTTGAACATCAGGCTGAAAGTTTATATAATACACATCTCTGCAATATTGTGATTCAGGCTTTACTGTTCTTGTTTAATATGCTGTCTAGTGGATCATAAATACATATAAATAAATCTCAATATGCATACAGTTACATTAAAAAATATAGTCTGCACTCTAATTGAACATTTAAAAATATATATAGTTTACTCTTTCTTGTATTTAATCATTTATTGAAAAGTTCAAAGACTAAATCAGATCACCACACATCACAAACAAACAACATGTTTCGGCCACATGGCCACCACCAGCGTTTGTTCAAACAAAGCAACAAAAAAGCTTCAATAAAGGATCAATCTAACAATTCATTATTCTATTAGCCAATTTAATACAGGTTTGGTTGCAGCATTTTTCTCATTTCCATGAATCAATAAATTCAAAGAACACACGTGCATTGAATCTATAGACAGATTGCCAATCTCATTGAAACAGTAACTCAGAACCATTGAATTATCAACTTATAATAAAACTATACCAGTAACATATACAACAACACTGCCATCAACACTGTATTAAACAAAGCATCAATCACCTTTCATTGGTTATCAATAACTCATTCTAAATGCATCAATATTAATGAAATAGATTATAAATAACTGAATAAAATATTACATATATTAATGAAAAAAACAGCCAAATTATAAAGGAGGCCAAATTCTAAATGATAAAAAGCTGCCAAATCCAGTTCCTCGCTGATCCCAATTGGTGACAATGTATTCAGGGGGTGTATCCAAAAAGACTCCCATTGAAGTCATTTTGTATGTAGGTCTCCACCTCTACGATTCACAATCACTTTTTCAATGCCAATCCATCTGAAAGCAGGGACGTTATGGCTTCTCTCCATGAAATGTTTTGCTGCAGGTGAAGTTTCATCTTTTTGTCTAATTGCACTCTTGTGCTCACTCAGATGAATTTTTAATTGTTGAAGTTTTCCCCACTTATCCTTTCCCACACGGGCATGACAACAAGTGAAGCACATCAGTACTGGTGCATGTAATACGAGATTTAATCTTGAAACGTTTACCTGTAGTGGGATGAACGCAGAATCACATCGAGTCAAATTCTCTGCATTATTTATTTATTTATTTCCTTTAAGGGAAATACAGTGTGTGATTTTCTTTATTATCACTTTGTATTTTAGTTTCAGTGTCTTTATCTTTTCCTTACTGCAGAGTAATCAATAATACAATTTTCATTTTCATTTGAAACTAAATTAGTAAATATAAATTCAATGACAGCCCTTCAGCCTCTGCAATGTATTAAAATACATGAATAATCAAGATATTTACCAAATTGATCATGTCTTTTATTTTGAGCCCTTGTTATTGAGCTCAGTGTGTTTGTGTGCAGTCGAGCTCCTCCACAGGCAGTGTCCCATTTCATTGCCTTCACCCTCAGCACCTGCAGTAGGTCCCAGCTGCAGCAGTGCAGTCGCTGTGCAGTCCTGCTGAGGGAGGTTTTTGTACGGGTGTGTAGCACTGTGTGAACACATAGCCACTGGAGTAGTGTGTACTCTGACAGTAGTAATCTCCTGCATCTTCAGCCTGGACTCCACTGATGGTCAGAGTGAAGTCAGTCCCAGATCCACTGCCACTGAAACGAGTTGGGATCCCAGACTGAAGGGTACTTGCTGAATAGATCAGGAGTTTGGGAGCTTCTCCAGGTTTCTGTTGGTACCAGGCTAGGTAGCTACTATACACTGCGCTGCTGACTTTACAGCTCAGAGCGACTGTGTCTCCTGGGAGAACAGATTTCACTGCTGGAGTCTGAGTCACAGTATACTGTCCACTGGATTCTGAAAATAATATAATACAAAATTATAGTAAATGATTCAATTAAATGATTAAATCACATTAAGTGTTGAGCCTTTTTCTTTCAGTTTGCCTATTTTCTTGTAATAATTATATATTAAGAATTGTCCCAAAAACAGATTTTTAAAAGTGTTTTTTCTAAATGATTCTTACCCTGAGTACAGATGACAAGTGCCCAGATGAAGATGCTGATAAAAGTCATTGTTGTTGTGGATTCTGTTGCCATGAAGGGCAGCTTTCAGTCATGAAGTGTTAAACTCACAGGGCTATAAACACTCCCAGAGCACTGAAGCATGTGCTGCCAATGCAAAGTGTCTTTTCTATGCAAATTGTCTTCCTTGGCACAGCAGCCACTTCTAGCCAAGCAGTGCTCTTAAGTTTAAACTCATTTTCAGCTGATGCAGTTTCTTTGCCTTTCAGAAAACAACAAGTTTTCTCTGGCAATCAAAAAAATAGCTTATAGATTTATTTGTGTTGAGTTTGTACAAACACAGCTATTTCTCTCTCTTCTCCCTTCTCTCAAACAATTCATCTTAGCCATAGCTGTGATTATGTAGCTTTGTTACACAGTACACATAATTATTAATTGTAAAATATTATAATCAGACCTGCAGGGTAACAGATCCATCATAAACATTGTGAAATCAAATCCATTCAAGAAGCAAACATTTTGATTTTGCACATTGCTAATGTTGAGTGAAAAGTTTCCAGTTTTTTCTTGTGGACCCCCTGGACTGTCTCTGAGGACCCCAGGTTAAGAACCACTGCTCTGGATTAAAGAGCATCATTTTATTACTCTCTCTCTCCCTCTTGTGGTCACAGAGTGTAGTGCAGTTTGTGCTGTTTGGTGTTTTCTCATTTTATGGTTGTGGAGAGATATTCTCATGCCATAAGAGACAGCCTCGGCTGACTCAACTTACCGCTAATATTTTCAGAGTAAAGATCAGAAGAATTCTCCTAAAAGATGTATTGGCATCTTCATGAATTCAGCATTTCAATTGGGTGAGAGACTCTAATTGATTTATATTGTCCTTTGAGCAACTTTGTGTGACTCAAAAACCTAATAAAAGTTTTGTCACCCCAGCAAGTTAAACCAGTTGCTTCCAGATTGTTTTAATACATGCACTCCTTTTCCAGTCGCTCCATAGCGTGGAACACTCCCTGTTTTTCACAGAACAGGACAGGTATAGAAGCTTCTAACCTGTTCTTAAGAGCGTGATTATGCACATTTGAACTACAATAGCAGTGCTCATATAATCAAAAAAAGCACCTACACTCCACACATGAATAACAAAACACCAATACATCACCACACACGCAGAACATTAACAACAATAAATAATATGTGCTTATTTCAATATTTATTTATTCCTTTATTTGGATCATTATTTAGGTATTTATATTTATTTATTTCGATATTTATTGATTAATAAATAAATAAAGCAATGTGGCATAGTGAAGATGCTGATAAAAGTCATTGTTGTTGTGGATTCTGTTGCCATGAAGGGCAGCTCTCAATCATGAAGTGTTAAACTCACAGGGCTATAAACACTCCCAGAGCACTGAAGCATGTGCTGCCAATGCAAAGTGTCTTTTCTATGCAAATTGTCTTCCTTGGCACAGCAGCCACTTCTAGCCAAGCAGTGCTCTTAAGTTTAAACTCATTTTCAGCTGATGCAGTTTCTTTGCCTTTCAGAAAAAAAAAACAAGTTTTCTCTGGCAATCAAAAAGAAAAAAATAGTTTTCTTTGTGTTGAGTTTGTACAAACATAGCTATTTCTCTCTCTTCTCCCTTCTCTCAAACAATTCATCTTAGCCACAGCTGTGATTATGTAGCTTTGTTACACAGTATAAATAATTATTAATTGTAAAATATTAAAATCAGAGTAGCAGTTTAACAGAGCCATCATAAACTTTGTGAAATCAAATCCATTCAAGAAGCAAACATTTTGATTTTTCACATTGGTAATGTTGAGTGAAAAGTTTCCAGTTTTTTCTTGTGGACCCCCTGGACTGTCTCTGAGGGGCCCAGGTCAGGAACCACTGCTCTGGAATAAAGAGCATCATTTTATTACTCTCTCTCTCCCCCTCTTGTGGTCACAGAGTGTAGTGCAGTCGACCTATGGAATTGCAGTAAAATCCCTTCCCATGCTGTTGTGTTTAGATGACTGGGTGTGAGGAGCCTTGTGTTAACAATGGGAGAACTGGGGAGGTAACTGCTGCCTATTTCAATTGTCTTTTTACTGTGTTATTACATTATTCATCTCCATGTTCTCTCTGCCTTTTAATGCTCTTATTAATTGTTGTCTAAATTGCTATTTCAGGTTTTTCACTCCATCTTATTCATATAATTCTGTATGACACACGCATCCACAATGTTTATAAATCACATCCTAGCCTTGTATTTAATGTAATATGCTTGTATTTAATGTATTTGCATTGTTTTTTACTGTTTGTATTTAATGTACTATGCCCTGTATTTCACTGTATTTAATGTTTTATGCATTGTTCCACACTGTCTTGAAAAGTACTTTGTGATGGTGGTCCACTATGAAAGGCGCTATATAAAATAAAGATTGACTGGTTGATTGATTGATTATGGAGTGCAGTGGTGATCTGGCTCCCTCTTGTGGTCAGTGTTAATATCTGCAGTCTATGCTGCTTGTCAGAGCTCTGTTTGATGTTTCTGACACGTTTCCAGGCTCCTGCTTCATCTGATTGCCACTCTGACACTCCAGTGTCCTGTGCAGTGTCCAATCCCACATGTCATTTAGAAACAGTGAGACACTGATCCAGTGTGGGGAGGGGCAGTGCTCTGATAAAGGCTTGTGTGCCACTGGGCTCTGTTCAACAGGGCTGCTGTGGATTCTACAGGAGAGAGGGGGCAGAGATAAACAGACAGCAGGAATACACACAGGCTCCTTCTTACTGCACTGGGGAGGGGCTGGAGGAGAGAGGGGTTTGGGGGCAATCAGGGGTGTTAGTGGTGCTCTGGCTCCCTCGTGTGGTCAGTATTAATATCTGCAGTGTGTCTCTCGGAGGTCACATTAATGAGTGCACTTTATTCACTTGAACACAGAGCAGCTCCTGTGTTAGCTGTCACTGAATCTCTTTATTCCATGATTTGCTGTATTGAGCTGGAGGCTCAGAGAGTGTTTCCTCTTTCCTATCAGCTGTGTGTTTTGTGTTTAGACCTCAGAGCACTCTGGATATTTACTGACACCCTCCTCCTCTTTCCCAACTTGCTTTTTGCTCTTTCTTTTTGCATTAGGACTCTATAGAGTCCTTTTATGTATCTGTAACACCCGCTAGGCAGGGCTTACACAGAATTAAAATACATAATCACATTTGTAGTCGGTCTGCGCCAGATTAGTATGTAAGACACTGGACAAATAAAACAGTTACAGGTTATTTTATTCTGAAAGCAAATCAAGGATGGGATCAGAAACACGGCCTCTTCCAATTAAAAAAGAATCTTTTATTTTATTGCAGATAAAAAGAAATGGAATATTCGCAGCAGATTAATACACAGCAGTAAACGTTCAGCACCAGAAGCACACTAAAGTGCGCGGTGCAATAAATACCTGTGAAAAATGATTGATTTAACATTGCAATCATTACAAACAAATACAAATATAAACAACGACCGCTCTGAAAACAACACACAACACAAAACACAGCAGTGCGCGCAGGCAGGGGATGTCGGACAGCTGCATGCATCATTTTCTGCTGCAGATCAATCTGTAACCCCATTCAACATCAACTCCTGCTTTACCAGACAAGGAGCAGACAAAAGCCTCACAAGACTTGACTAGCTCCTTGCTTACAGTATATCACTCTGTTACCCCAGTCTGCTCGTTGACTGACAATGTCCTGTATGGTTGACAATGAAGTCAGAATGGTTTGTTCCTCTTTCAATGCGATGCATTGGTTGTATCAGCCTGTGAAAGCATGCATTCCACACAGAGCTTCACACTGATGGTGCCAAGTCCTTGCACATACAGCAGCTTCCACAGCTTAACATCTGGCTGTGTTCCTGTCAATGCTACACTTTATAGCAGGAAAACAAAACTGGTTAATTCACCATTGTGATATTTCAAACATTCTACATTTATTTAAAAACAGAGACCAAAGCTTCAAGCAACAGACGTGTTTCGACTCAAAAGAGCCGTTCTCAGTGTTTAAAAGAAACAAAGCAAACCCAGCCCTTAATATCGTTATTACCAATTAGTGAACATGATTAAACACAGGTTTGTTAAGCAGACAATTCATTATCACAGACATACACTTCATCAAGCAAAGTTTTCAATCAGATATCCCAACATCAATGATTCGCAAATAAGTTACAATTTGTAACCCAAACAAACCTTAATAGTTATTAATCAATTGATGAAGATGATTTGATACAGGTATTGTTAAACAGCCAGCTCATTAACACAAACATACACTTAATGAAGTGAAATTTACAATGAATTATCTAACCATCAACGATCTGCAAATTGAAACAAGAAACAAACCCCACCCTTAATATAGTTCTTTAAATTGCACAATGGTGAATTAACAATGTGTTTGTGTGCGTACTCCATGTTTACACACTATCAACACTTTTCTGAGCATCAACGCACCAAATACAAATGAATGAAATGCTTGAACTTTCAGCTTGAGGTTTAAATTTTGTAGCATTACTGATACACTTCATAGAAATAGCTTTTTATTCATATTTATTTCATTATATTTATTTATTTTATAGTTTCAATTAGAAATATATTAAATTGCTTTGAAGACATGTAAAGAAATAAAAAAAAAAAATCTTGTATATTAATATTGAAATACGTTAATATGTGTTTTAAACCATAGATTGCTTTTAAACTTGTAACGCAATAGAAATATGTTGGATTGTAATATGCTATGAATGTATGTATGTATGCATGTATATATTTATTTATTTCCTTTAAAAGGAGTAAAGTGTCTGATTTAGTTTATTTTCAGTTTGTATTTAAGTATCAGAAAATTAACAATGTTCACCTTTATCTTTTCCTTACTAGACATAAATCAAGAATTATATTTTCATTTTCATTTGAAACTAAATTAGTAAATATAAATCCAATGGCAGCCCTTCAGCCTCTGCAATGTATTAGAATACATGAATAATCAAGATATTTACCAGATTGATCTTGTCTTTTATTTTGAGCCCTTGTTATTGAGCTCAGTGTGTTTGTGTGCAGTTGAGCTCCTCCACAGGCTGTGTCCCATTTCATTGCCTTCACCCTCAGCACCTGCAGTAGGTCCCAGCTGCAGCAGTGCAGTCGCTGTGCAGTCCTGCTGAGGGAGGTTTTTGTACGAGTGTGTAGCACTGTGTGAACACATAGCCAGTGTATAAACTCTGACAGTAGTAATCTCCTGCATCTTCAGCCTGGACGCCACTGATGGTCAGAGTCAAGTCATTCCAAGATCCACTGCCACTGAAACGAGTTGGGATCCCAGACTGACGGGTACTTGAATCATAGATCAGGAGTGTGGGAGCTTCTCCAGGTTTCTGTTGGTACCAGGCTATACAGGGTTTCCTGTTGCAAGTGGCCACTGGTCCGACGACTTTACAGCTCAGAGCGACGGTGTCTCCTGGGAGAACAGATTTCACTACTGGAGTCTGAGTCACAGTATACTGTCCACTGGATTCTGAAAATAATAAATAATAATATTATTAATGAAAAAAATAGTAATGATACAATTAAATATGAAAACATATTAAATGGCAGACATCACTTCTTTTTTGCCTGTTTTAGTTTTGACACTTTTGTAAATTATCCAACAAACAGATATTTTTTGTAAATGCATTTTTCTAAATGATTCTTACCCTGAGTGCAGATGACAAGCGCCCAGATGAAGATGCTGATAAAAGTCATTGTTGTTGTGGATTCTGTTGCCATGAAGGGCAGCTCTCAATCATGAAGTGTTAAACTCACAGGGCTATAAACACTCCCAGAGCACTGAAGCATGTGCTGCCAATGCAAAGTGTCTTTTCTATGCAAATTGTCTTCCTTGGCACAGCAGCCACTTCTAGCCAAGCAGTGCTCTTAAGTTTAAACTCATTTTCAGCTGATGCAGTTTCTTTGCCTTTCAGAAAACAACATGTTTTTTCTGGCAATCTAGTTTGAGTTTGTACAAACACAGGTAATTCTCTCTCTTCTCCCTTCTCTCAAACAATTCATGTAAGCCACAGCTGTGATTATGTAGCTTTGTTACACAGTATAAATAATTATTAATTGTAAAATATTAAAATCAGACTTGCAGGTTAACAGATCCATCATAAACTTTGTGAAATCAAATCCATTCAAGAAGCAAACATTTTGATTTTGCACATTGCTAAAGTTGAGTGAAAAGTTTCCAGTTTTTTCCTGTGGACCCCCTTAACTGTCTCTGAGGACCCCAGGTTAAGAACCACAGCTCTGGATTAAAGAGCATCATTTTATTTCTCTCTCTCTCTCTCTCTCTCTCTCTCTCTCTCTCTCTCTCTCTCTCTCTCTCTCTCTCTCTCTCTCTCCCTCTTGTGGTCACAGAGTGTAGTGCTGTCTGTCTGCTACAGATTCTCATACCGTAAGAGACTCAGCTGTCTCAACTTACTGTGAAGATTTAAAAAGTAAAGAACATGAAAATTCCTCTAAAAGATGTATTGAATTCAATGTTTTAATTGGATGAATCAGCCCTCCTTTTTCTTTTATCTAGATTAAAGATTGAAAATGCTTCCAGTACCTGCAGCAGAAAGAATGCGTGCATATCATGCAAGGATGTGAGAAGAGAAAAGAGTATGGATGAAACAGAGGAACAGAGAGCAACAGAAAGCATGCAAGTGGAGTATATGGAGGAAGAAAAGGGATGCAGAAAAGAGCAAAGAAACAATGAGAAAGTATAGGAGAAATCTTTCAAAATGACATGAACCAGAACCACAACTTAATGAGAATCATTTGACAAACTCACCGTCAAAAGTTCTCTTTTCAGCTCAGTCACTAGGGAAGGCAGTAAGTGGAGTAAACCGGGCACTTCCAAAGAGCCCCAGGAAGAAAAGTGTCGTGGGAAAGAAACTGGCAACTCAGTTTGGTTTGGCTCTGGTAGATAAGCACGCTTCCACACAAAGAGCTGAAGTTAGTGAAACAGAATGTCAGGTTTGTGCATTCTATGAGATTGATTGTGTGTCCCGTCAGCTGCCTGGATGAAAAGACTGCATCACTATCAGAAGAGAGGATGCACAAAAAAAAGAATGCACAAAAAAGTGCTCCTGATGACGGTTCTTGAATCTCACCACCTCTTCAAGAATGAATATCCTGATGTAAAAATCAGAACATCAAAAAAAGTCTGCAGCATTGCGCCCTGTGTACGTGCAACCTGTCTGTCTGTCGTTACCATGAGAACACAGAGATGCTACTAGATGGTTTGAAAAAGGTTTGCCAAAATATCCCCAATGGAATTCTCCTGGTCATTGGGTCACTTTGCAACTGGCAGATGAAATGCTGCCTTGGCCAGTGTGACACATGCCAAGACCTTGCTAGTTCTATCAATCAGGTAATATAAGGCAATGATAATGAAGATACAATTGTACACTACTACCAATAGATGGCTAACAATAAAAAGGAACTGCTTGAGTCAACATTACACGATGCCAAGGAGGAGCTCAAACCCAGTGGACCATTCTGCGGCACCACAGTTTTATTGCCAAGGTGCAACTTCACCAAATCAAGACACTGAAGATGAATTGAAATGATTGTGAAGCTATACTTCAGTAAGATTTCTCAGAACACTTCCCCATAAAGCAGCAAGCTGAAATAATGTGAACTCCCTGTCTGTGCTGCTAGGCTGTGAAAATACTCTCTCTCTCTCCCTCCCTCTTGTGGTCACAGAGTGTAGTGCAGTCTGTGATGCTGGGCTGTAAAATTACTCTCTCTCTCTTGTGGTCACAGAGTGTAGTGCAGTCAGTGCTGCTAGGCTGTGGAATTGCAACAGAAATCCCTTCCCATGCTGGTGGAACGACATGCTGTAACCTCTATGCAGACACACACTGATGTGAGTCTGCAGGAATAACTGTGGTGGGGGACAGACAGCTTACAGCAACTCTCAGAGAAGAGAGCAAGGGGAGAATCATTGTGTTTAAAATGCTGGCCTGCTAAAGGGACATTTTAACATTATTTAATATTCACTGGCAGGAGTGGAAGTTGCAGATGTTGAGATATTAGAGTCAGTGTTTCTCAGCATGCATCACTGTGAGCAGCTCCTTCCTCCAGACAAAGACCACACTGTAGTGTTTAGATGACTGAGTGTGAGGAGCCTTGTGTTAATAATGGGAGAACTGGGCTGACTGGGGAGGTAACTGCTGCCTATTTCAATGGTCTTATTACTGTGTTATTACATTATGGACAGCAGTGGTGATCTGGCTCCCTCTTGTGGTCAGTGTGAATGATGGCAGTGTGTGCATCTTGGCAGGGCACTGATGCCTGTTTCCAGGCTATACAAACACAGTGATGGATTCAATCAAACACTAAATTCACAGTTTAAAAGAAAGGTGGATTAGTTCTATTTGTAGATGTGTTCTATGCGCTGCACTTCTGTTCCAATAAGTGTCACAGACAGTTCTATGAGATCTGAACCGTGAACACAGGTGGGACTTGATAGGGTTGGGTGACTCACAGTACAGTTAGATTATCCTTCCTGTAGTTTTATGTTTAGCCTCTCAGTGCTTTCCTGCTCTCTAGGAGGGGCATTAGAAATCTGCCTGTTCAGAATGAACTGGCCCATAAGTGTTGAGACATGTGTGCTAGGGAGCTGCTGCACACATAAGGAATGAAAGAGACCAGGTGGGTAACAAGGATGACACAGGAGGCAAGACAATGAAGAATAAACTGCCTTCAATAACGCTGATGTGCTGCTCCTTAATAAAAAAATAAGAATTCACTCAGAAATGTATGAATTCCTCATTTATTTATTTTTATTTCAATTTAGATACATTATTTTTTTTTTATTATAATAAGTTATAATCTGAGGTATATCAATCTAGTATTAACATTTTTTTCAGTAATTAAGAATAAAGTGTAAAATTCTATTTGAAAAGAAGACATGGTTTGTTCATTGTAATTAACAGTAATTTGTGTCTTGATTTTCATCTTAACAATATGTTCAAGTTCAATGTTATTCATTTATGTATTAATATTAGTTTTGAAAATACATTAAAACACATCAGATTGACACAATGAAAAATATCCAGCTGGACTCCACAGAGTCAGACAGTGTAACTACACATCACTGCAATACTGGGCTTTGCTGTTTGCTGGACTTCTTTTTTAATATGTTGTCCAGTGGATCATAAATAAATCAATCTCAATATGCATACAGTTCAATTGTTTTAAAAAATAAACATCATTCTGTTTGTATATAGAATGTGTTGCTGATGAAGTGGAATCATTAAAAGAGTAAAATGAAAAAAAGGAAATAATACAATTTGAAGTTAAATATGCAGTTTATTTATTTATATACATTTACTGAAAGAGAAGCAAAATGTTTGCTTTACTTTATTTTCAGCTTGTATTTAAGTATCAGAAAATTAACAATGTTCACCTGCAGTACTGCTGAGGGAGGTTTTTGTACGGGTGTGTAGCACTGTGTGAACACCCAGCTACTGCTGGGGTAGTGTGCACTCTGACAGTAGTAATCTCCTGCATCTTCAGCCTGGACTCCACTGATGGTCAGAGTGAAGTCAGTCCCAGATCCACTGCCACTGAAACGAGTTGGGATCCCAGACTGAAGGGTACTTGCCAAATATATCAGGCGTTTGGGAGCTTCTCCAGGTTTCTGTTGGTACCAGGCTAGGTAGTTGTTACTGTACACTGCGCTGCTGACTTTACAGCTCAGAGCGACTGTGTCTCCTGGGAGAACAGATTTCACTGCTGGAGTCTGAGTCACAGTATACTGTCCACTGGATTCTGAAAATAATAAATCATAATATAGAAGATGATAATAAATGATTGAATTAAATGATGAAAACAGATTACATTTCAAGACTTTTTCACTTGATTCTATTCAGATTCTTACCCTGAGTGCAAATGACAAGTGCCCAGATGAAGATGCTGATAAAAGTCATTGTTGTTGTGGATTCTGTTGCCATGAAGGGCAGCTCTCAATCATGAAGTGTTAAACTCACAGGGCTATAAACACTCCCAGAGCACTGAAGCATGTGCTGCCAATGCAAAGTGTCTTTTCTATGCAAATTGTCTTCCTTGGCACAGCAGCCACTTCTAGCCAAGCAGTGCTCTTAAGTTTAAACTCATTTTCAGCTGATGCAGTTTCTTTACCATTCAGAGAAAAAACCAAAAAAGTTTTCTCTTGCAGGCAAAAAGAAAAAAATAGCTCATAGTTTTGTTTGTGTTGAGTTTGTACAAACGCAGCTATTTCTCTCTCTTCTCCCTTCTCTCAAACAATTAATCTTAGCCACAGCTGTGATTATGTAGCTTTGTTACACAGTATAAATAATTATTAATTGTAAAATATTAAAATTAGACCAGCAGGTTAACAGATCCATCATGAACTCTGTGAAATCAAAACCATTCAAGAAGCAAACATTTTGATTTTGCACATTGCATTGATTTTGGACCCCCTGTACTGTCTCTGAAGACCCCAGGGTAAGAACCACTGCTCTGGATTAAAGAGCATCATTTTATTACTCTCTCTCTCTCTCTTGCGGTCACAAAGTGTAGTGCAGTCTGTGCTTCTAAAGATTCTCATACCATAAGATGCTCAGCTGTATCAACATGTGAATATTTGAAATAAACTCTTCTCACTAAAGCAGTTTCTTTGCCACTCAGGGAAAAAATAGTTTATAGTTTTCATTGTGTTGAGTTTGTACAAACACAGCTATTTCTCTCTCTTCCCCCTTCTCTCAAACAATTCATCTTAGCCACAGATCAAATATTAACATCAGACTTGCAGGTTAACAGATCTATCATAATCTTTGTGAAATCAAATCCATTCAAGAAGCAAACATTTTGATTTTGCACATTGCTAATGCTGAGTGAAAAGTTTCCAGTTTTTTTCCTGTGGACCTCCTGGACTGTCTCTGAGGACCCCAGGTTAAGAACCACTGCTCTGGATTAAAGAGCATCATTTTATTACTCTCTCTCTCTCCCTCTTGTGGTCACAGAGTGTAGTGCAGTTTGTGCTGTTTGGTATTTTCTCATTTTAAGGTTGTAGAGAGATATTCTCATGCCATAAGAAACAGGCTCGGCTGACTCAACTTACCGTGAATATTTTCAAAGAGTAAAGATCAGAAAAATTCCTCTAAAAGATGTATTGGCATCTTCATGAATTCAGCGTTTTAATTGGCTGAGAGACTCCAATTGATTTATATTGTCCTTTGAGCCACTTTGTGTGACTCAATGACCTAATAACAGTTTAGTCACCCCAGCAAGTTAAAGCAGTTGCTTCCAGATTGTTTTTAATACATGCACTCCTTTTCCAGTCGGCTCCATAGCGTGGAACACTCCCTGTTTTTCACAGAACAGGACAGGTATAGAAGCCTCTAACCTGTTCTTAAGAGCGTGATTATGCACATTTGCTTGCAGTTTAAACAATGGCTCACAGGAAACCTGTCCTTGGAAGATGAACAGATGTGGTTTCAGCACCTAATACATAGGATAGCTCCAACCCTAATACATTGAAACTGCACATCAGCGACCCCTGTGGTCTGGCCGGGCAACTGTGGGCTTCCTGTGAGCTGCTTTAGAGCTGCGTTGTCCTCCGACGCTGTAGCTCTTGAGTGGCTGCATGGTGGGGCTGCAGTGTTAAAGGAAGTGGGAGTCAAACCACAGTGTCAGCCACAGCTCTTATATCATAGCGCCTCTTTACCTGGTCAGCGGACAATTTGAAGTTCTACCTGACAAATTGGTGTACCCACTCAAGAGACTGCTGCAGGCTGTCAGCGTAGTCCAGGGGATCCTCAAAGATAAGGATGTATCAGGGGTTCCATAAACCAGCCTCAGTG
This sequence comes from Acipenser ruthenus, assembly GCF_902713425.1. Taxonomy (NCBI): domain Eukaryota; kingdom Metazoa; phylum Chordata; class Actinopteri; order Acipenseriformes; family Acipenseridae; genus Acipenser; species Acipenser ruthenus. The sequence continues at coordinate 793,116 of NC_081223.1, forward strand.
GTGAATGGAGCTCCTCTCCAAACATCAGGAGTGCAGGTGTACTCTGGGTTATTTCATGTTTAGCTGTTCGACATGAAAACAGCAGCAAAGGGAGGTGAGTATCCCAATCCCGCTGGTTCTGCTCTACAAACAGGGTAACTGGTTTTTGAGAGTGCGTATGTACCTCTCCACCATACCATCAGACTGAGGCCTCAATGGCGTGGTGTGTGTCTCCCACACACCCAGAAGTTGACACACCCTGGAGAAAACCTCTGATTCGAAATTACGGCCCTAGTACTGTGAGCCATGGTTAGCACTTCCTTTCTCAGGGACCCTGGAACCAACAGCTGATACCTGCAGCATCCCCCCGATGGAGCCTCCCACTTACAACAGAGTAAACCATCTTTTAACTCTATACTGTCCCAAATAGCCCAGTATGCTGTGACGTCTGAGCTGAGGTGTGACACATTTTCCCTGTGGACGCCCCCCCTGTTCTTTCCAGTTAAGCAGAGGAGTGAAATCAAGCTCATGTTGCTGTGCAGCCCTCAGCTCTTCAGCACTGTGACCATCAACAAGCTGCTCGCTCGCAGCGGTTTTGCTTGTTAACCAGCACAGTGGTTCTTGAGCTGTAGTAATTCTATCCTGGCCCTCCTGGGAGTCCTCTGTTACAGCACCCTGTTCTCCTCCCACACTGCTACGGTCCCACTGCTCTTCCCTGGTACAGAAACCACACTCAGTACCCAGACAGGGTGCTCTAGATAGAGCATCAGCATTGCCATGCTTTACCTCCTGCTGGTGTAACACTTACTGCTGTAGGCCTTGTATCCACCTTGCAATCTGGTCCTCCGGGTGCTTGACCTGAAAAGCCATTGTAAAGCAGAGTGGTCAGTACGTACAACAAAAGACCAGCCATACAAATAATGATGAAAGTGCCTTTCAAACGTAGCAGGCACATTGCAGAGACCACAGGGCATCACATTGAACTGGTGCAAGCCCCGTCCAACTGTGAATGCTGTCTTTGGTCTATCAGCTTCATCTACCTCCACCTGCCAATAGCCACTCTTTAAATCTAGTGTTGTTAAACCAGACAGAAGCGCTCAATGCCTGAAGGGTGTCATCTGTTCTCGGCAGCGGGTAAGAATCTTTCTCAGTAACCTCATTCAATTTCCTCAGTCGACTCAGACCCTAGTGCTGCCGTTCTTCTTCTTTACTAACACCGTAGGTGAGGCCCATGAACTGCTGGAGTCTTCAATAACCCCCTGCCTTCTGAGGCCTCTAACCATGCTTTCCACCTCCTCTTGCTTGGCTGCGTTACCAGTGTTTATTTTCTGGGTTACTAACGCAGTCTTACCAAAGTCATCCTTATCTTTACAGAATACATCTTGGTACTCAGCCAGCACAGTTTGAAGTTTCCTTTGTTGTTCCTCATTAAGCTCAACGCTGCTCCTTTCACACAAATCTTTTAAATGTTTAGGCAGTGTTCGGAGAACTAACCCACTTTTTAGTCTACGGCAATTCTCAAAAGCACCACTGGATGGCGCCTGACTGCGTGAGCAGCACACAGCACTCAGCTTGTACAAGTGCTGCAGCTTCCTGTAAAGGGGCTACTTGTATGTATTGGTTCCTAGGCAACTAGGTGTTTTTATGTTTTGTTATAAGTGCTTCGTTTTATGTGTCATGTTTCTTTTTTTAATTGATTGATTAGTGATTTATTGGATAATTTATTTGCTTATATAAACTGCCTCTTTGTTTGAGACGGGGTGAGAGAGGAAGGACTGACAGGTGCGGGGGTCCTGAGATTCGGTGTGCTGCTGCTGTAGATGAGTGTTCTGGAGACGCGCTGTTTCTGTGTCTGCGGTGTTACAGCCGTGTGAGTATATTCCAAAAGTAAAGTGTTGGATAATTCGAGAGCTAGTCTGTTGAATAAAGCTCTGAGACGTGTGGTTAAATCCCGGTCTCATCAATTTTGTTTTGTTAGATTAAAAGTGTTCCAGCAGCAGGTAAATGTCCCCACACCTTTTGGTTCTGTTTATTTAAGCTACACCGCGGTGTCCTTCTCCTCTCATGTGGTTTAAACGGGGGGGGGGCGTCTTTGTCTTAAACATACTTTGCTGGCCAGCAATTACGGGTGTGGGAGGTATTGTTTCTTTGTTTGTTAAAGCAGATCAGTCAGGTTTTGTGTCTTGTTCTCGGCGCACCGGAAGGTAATTGGTTGTTTGCTTGTTTCTTTATTTTTTAATTATGCTTGGTGTGTTTGTAGACACGGTAGTGAAGTGATTTATATTTTACGTTGTTGCTAGTTTTCTAAGTGTGTAATGAGTTTTTGTTGATATTTTGATTATTGTCTGGTGTGTGGTTAATCGGTGCGGTTGAGGGCAGTAGCCACCTGATTGACCTGCTTATTAAGTCATGTCATTTTTATTGTGTTGCCTCTTGTTAACATTGAAGTCCTGCCAGTCTAACATCCAATTAACCCCCAATTTATGTTGCCCCTTATTTTGCTGCTAAAACTGAACTTTGCTAATTATCTTAAATATAAAACTTGTATTTTGCTTTTGAACTGTTCTAATGTAGTTAATCCTGGTATATTGCTGCTAACGTTCCCCAGTACTGTTAAACCCTGTGTGTATTAACAGTCTGTCTTTTGTTGTAGAACCCTTGCTGGGAAGAGCTGTTTCCAATCACTCTTAATGAGAAGTGTAATGGCTGCTATATGTTAGTCTAATACCCCATGCTTTTAAATACTGTGGCTGATGGCTGTCTTTATTTAATTTCCCCTCCTTGTTTTTAGTAAAACTCTTTGCATTTTATTGTATAGTTATTTAAACTGATTTATGTAAATCCTGGATCATTGTAATAAAGCTTTGTGAACTTTTTTTCTGCCTCTGTCATTCCTGGTCACTTTGCCTCTATTCCAAACCTTTTAGTTTAGTAGTGTCCCCCCTGGTGGCGGTGTTAGGACTCTCATTGGGTGTCATGGGTGGCTGCTACAAGAAGCAGCCCCACGTGGTTCATCCCGCTGAGGGAGGTATCAGCAATGGATCACTGGATAAAAACAGGGTCTTTGAACAGGAAAGCGAGTGAAAATGAAGCAAGCGGCAGTGGAGTACAGAGGTGGCTCGTCAGCCGAGGCAATTCCCAAAGTCTAAAAAAAAACATCTAGCATATTCTTTTTATTCAATTGATAAACACATTGAAACACATTTAAGCATGTGTATATTAAATACATGAAAGTCCACAGAATCTCTGGTGACATCATGTTAAAGTCACAACTCGCTCTCCCCAGTAGTGAAAGCGCAGCTGCAGAAAGCTGCAACAACGTCGTGCTGCCGCACAGCCGCGTGACGCACATAAGCTGCGTGTTACCAAGGCAACTAACCACGCTGAGGTCCCTTTAGTGTTGCTATGGCAACCACAGCTTGGTGTGGCGACACCTACTGGAGCTGGAATAGTTAGAATCTGCGATTTCAATTCTTTCAATAATGGCTTTAGTTAAATATGATATATGCGACCTGAGAAATACGTTTACAGTAAGATCACAAAAAGAGAGATGTTTAATTGTTAAGTATGGCAGAATAACACTAGCACTGGAGATTTTGAAGAAAGACAGTAAACTATCGCGTCAAGGAGTCCATAACATGGCAGGCAGCTCTGTGAACAAACTATTGTTAATAACATAAAGTTTACGAACGAGAGGAGGTCATTCAGCCCATCTTACTCGTTTGGTTGTTAGTAGCTTATTGATCCCAGAATCTCATCAAGCAGCTTCTTGAAGGATCCCAGGATGTCAGCTTCTACATCATTACTGGGGAGTTGGTTCCAGACCCTCACAATTCTCTGTGTAATAAAGTGCCTCCTATTTTCTGTTCTGAATGCCCCTTTATCTAATCTCCATTTGTGACCCCTGGTCTTTGTTTCTTTTTTCAGGTCAAAAAAGTCCCCTGGGTCGATATTGTCTATACTTTTAGGATGTTAAATGTTTGAGTCAGATCGTCGTGTAGTCTACTTTTGTTCAAGACTGAATAGATTCGATTCTTTTAGCCTGTCTGCATACGACATGCCTTTTAAACCCGGGATAATTCTGGTTGCTCTTCTTTGCACTCTTTCTAGAGCAGCAATATCCTTTTTGTAGCAAGGTGACCTGAACTGAACACAATATTCTAGATGAGGTCTTACTAATGCATTGTAAAGTTTTAACAATACTTCCCTTGACTTAAATTCAGCACTTCTCACAATATATCCAAGCATCTTGTTGGCCTTTTTTATAGTTTCCCCACATTGTCTAGATGAAGACATTTCTGAGTCAATGTAAACTCCTAGGTCTTTTTCATACATTCCTTCTTCAATTTTAGTATCTCCCTGTCACAAAGACGGCCGGAGTGGGTGGCGTCAGACCAGAGCCAGGAAATAAAACGACAGAGACTTGGGGTTTTGGTGATTTAATAATTAACAGACAGAAAATAAAAGGTTTGAACACAAAACAGGACACGGCACTTGCGCCAAAATAAATAGACAAACAAAACGCACTAACATATAACAAACGGTGAACGGACAGACAAACAAACACGGTGAGTACAAACACTTATATTTACGCTTTTACTTATTTTAACTCCTCTCTCTCTCCCGTTCTCCACTCTCGAACACCCAACCCCGAGTGAATGAAAATGTGCATCTATATATACTGTTGTGCTGGGATTCAATTACTAATTAATTATTCACTTGAATCCCAGCACGTGAATTCATTACATGCAACCCCGTGCTCACATATTACATTTAACCAGCACGTGAAGTGATTTGTGCCCTCCTCGTGCCTAAATACAAATCTACATTTTTAAATACACGTGAAACACAGACCCGTTTATATCCTGTGTACCAATCTCTATACACCAACATTAACACACCCAACATACAACACATAACACACAAAATACACACAGGGGCGGGCACTTCGTCACATATACCCCCCCCCTGTGCAAAGCACACATGGCCTCAATGGCCACCTCCCCCCTTAAAAACCCAGAAGTCCAGAACAAAGTCTCGGGCTGGGAAGGGAGGCTTCAGTGGGCCCATTGCTGGCAATGCTGTCAGCACCCCTGCCGGTAGTGGCACGGCTGACAGCATGCTGGTCCACTCCTGCAGCGAAATTGCTGCGGGGGATGCTGGTCTCCTGACCTCTCCCCTTTTCTTCGTAGCCGGTAGCTCCCCTTTATGGGGCTCCGACCACAGTACTTCCGGCAGCGAAGAATCTGCAGTGGGAGCAGGTCTCCGGACCTCCCCCACGATCTCCGGCAGCGAAACTGCTGCAGTGGGAGCAGGTCTCCTGACCTCCCCCACCTTCTTCGTGGCCGGCAGCTCCCCTTGGTGGGGTTCCGGCCACAGTACTTCCTGCTGCGATGCGGAGCAACTGGCAGCCCCAGGCGATGCGGAGCGGCTGGCAACCCCAGGCGATGTGGAGCGACAGGCAGCCCCAGGCGATACGGAGCGACAGGCAGCCCCAGGCGATGCGGAGCGACAGGCAGCCCCAGGCGATGCGGAGCGACAGGCAGCCCCAGGCGATGCCAGACAGGCATCCTTGGGTGAAGCGTGGCAGGCATCCTTGGGCGAAGCGAGGCAGGCATCCTTGGGCGAAGCGAGGCAGGGAGTCAGGACAAGCTGGGGTGCGGGTGTTGGCCCTCTTCTCGACCTCTGCGGCCAGGCGGTTCTTCCCCGTGCTTCCCTCAGCAGCCTATGCAAGGGCTGCTGAGGACCACCAGCATCTAGTCCTGGTCCTTCTGGTGAAGGGAGAGGCAGCTCCTGCTCCTCTCCCCCTGATGGTGATGGAGGCAGAGGCAGCTCCCGCTCCTCTCCTCGTGATGGTGGGGAAAGTGATACCAGCAGGTATTCATCCTCTGCTGGTGGAAAGGGACCCAGCAGGTATTCACCCTCTGCTGGTGGACATGGCGGAGGCAGAGGCAGCTCCTGCTGCTCTGCTCCTGCCGGTGGAGGTGGCAGAGGCAGAGGCAGCTCCTGCTGCTCTGCTCCTGCCGGTGAAGGTGGCGGAGGTAGAGGCAGCTCCTGCTGCTCTGCTCCTGCCGGTGAAGGTGGTGGAAGCAGAGGCAGCTCCGGCTGCTCTGCTCCTGCTGGTGAAGGTGGGAGCAGCGTGTAGTCTCCTGGCGATGGAGGTGGGAGCAGCGTGTAGTCTCCTGGCGACAGAGATGGGAGCAGCGTGTAGTCTCCCCCTTTTGCAGGGGACTGGTGCTGCTCTGCCTCTCTTGCAGGGGACTGGTGCGGCTCTGCCTCTCTTGCAGGGGACTGGTGCAGCTCTGCCTCTGAAGGGGAAACCAACAGGCATTCTCCCTCTGCTGGTGGACATGGGGACAGCAGGCATTCTTCTTCTGCTGGTGGAGGTGGAACCAGCAGGCATTCTCCCTCTGCTGGCAGCTTGGGTCCTAGGGCTGTGGAAGCCCCAACTTCCCTCTCTTTGGGCTGTGGACGCACCGACTCCTCCCGTTTGGGCTGTGGACGCACCGACTCCTCCCTTTTGGGCTGTGGACGCACCGACTCCTCCCTTTTGGGCTGTGGACGCACCGACTCCTCCCTTTTGGGCTGTGGACGTTCGGGCTCCCCCCACTCAGGCGTAGGACGTTCGGGCTCCTCCCACTCAGGCGTAGGACGTTCGGGCTCCTCCCACTCAGGCGTAGGACGTTCGGGCTCCTCCCACTCAGGCGTAGGACGTTCAGGCTCCTCCCGCTTGGGCTGTGGATGCTCAGGCTCCTCCCGCTTGGGCTGTGGACGCTCAGGCTCCTCCCACTTGGGCTGTAGATGCTCAGGCTCCTCCCACTCAGGTACTGGCGAGCTGGCATAGGGGCATCCCGACCAGTAGTGTCCCCCTTCCTCACATCGCCCGCACCAGCTCGGTGGAACCTCGGAGCAGTCCCTCCAGCGGTGATCCACCTTTTCGCACCAGGTGCACCAGGGGAACAGGTTCTCTGGCTCCTCTGGCCGCTGTTGCAGTTGTGGTTGGGGCGGTGGGAGCAGCAGTCTACCTCCCCCTGCTGGTGGTGGAGACTGAGGCGACTCCTGCTCCTCCCTCTCCTGATGGACAGGGCAGCGGGCCACGAAGTGCTCACCTCTGCAGATGGGGCATAGTTGGGGTAGCTGTCCGAGGGGGTACCAGGGGCAGTTGGTGCTGGAATGCCCAGGCTCAGCGCAGCAGTAACACCCGGGCTGCTGTTCCTCCGGCTGGTGTTGTGGTTGCTGTTGCTGCTGCAGCTTTCCTTTCCCCCTTCTCTTCTTACTCCTCCTCCCTACCTTCCTCTCCTCCTCACCTTGGAAGGGGCAGATCGCCACCGTGTGTCCGTAGACCCCACAGGCCATGCACCAGCCTTGGTCCTCGAGGCCCCCGACGAGGTCCTCCAGGTCCCGGCAGCCGTCTCTCCAGCCTTCCATTTTCCCCTTTTTTTTTTTTTTTTTTTTTGAAAACAGTCCTGTGTTTTTTTTTTTTGTTTTTTTGTTTTTTAAACACAAAAACCCCTCTCCTGGTCTGACGCTTGGAGGCGCTGTTATCCCACGATGACACCATGTGTCACAAAGACGGCCGGAGTGGGTGGCGTCAGACCAGAGCCAGGAAATAAAACGACAGAGACTTGGGGTTTTGGTGAAGGTGAGCGCGTGATCGCACTCAGCATTTAATAATTAACAGACAGAAAATAAAAGGTTTGAACACAAAACAGGACACGGCACTTGCGCCAAAATAAATAGACAAACAAAACGCACTAACATTTAACAAACGGTGAACGGACAGACAAACAAACACGGTGAGTACAAACACTTATATTTACGATTTTACTTATTTTAACTCCTCTCTCTCTCCCGTTCTCCACTCTCAAACACCCAACCTCGAGTGAATGAAAATGTGTCTATATATACTGTTGTGCTGGGATTCAATTACTAATTAATTATTCACTTGAATCCCAGCACGTGAATTCATTACATGCAACCCTGTACTCACATATTACATTTAACCAGCACGTGAAGTGATTTGTGCCCTCCTCGTGCCTAAATAAAAATCTACATTTTTAAATACACGTGAAACACAGACCCGTTTATATCCCGTGTACCAATCTCTATACACCAACATTAACACACGCAACACACAACACATAACACACAAAATACACACAGGGGCGGGCACTTCGTCACACTCCCATATACAGACACAGATCACACTGTAGTGTTTAGATGACTGGATGTGAGGAGCTTTGTGTTAACAATGGGAGAACTGGGCTGACTGGGGAGGTAATTACTGCCTATTTCAATTGTCTTATTACTGTGTTATTACATTATATACAGCAGTGGTGCTCTGGCTCCCTCTTGTGGTCAGTGTGAATGATGGGAGTGTGTGCAGCTTGGCAGGGCACTGATGCCTGTTTCCAGGCTATACAAACACAGAGAGGGATTCAATCAAACACTAAGTTCACAGTTTAATAGAACAGTGGATTCGTTCTATTTGTATATGTGTTCTAAGCGCTGCACTTCTGTTTCAATAAGTGTCACAGACAGTTCTCTGAGATCTGAGCTGTGAACACAGGTGGCACTTGATAGGGTTGGGTGACTCACAGTACAGTTAGATTATCCTTCCTGTAGTTTTATGTTTAGCCTCTCAGTGCTTTCCTGCTCTCTAGGAGGGGCATTAGAAATCTGCCTGTTCAGAATGAACTGGCCCATAAGTGTTGAGACATGTGTGCCAGGGAGCTGCTGCACACATAAGGAATGAAGGTGGGTAACAAGGATGACACAGGAGGCAAGACAATGAAGAATAAACTGCTTTCAATAACACTGATGTGCTGCTCCTTAATAAAAAATAAGAATTCACTCAGAAATGTATGAATTCCTCATTTATTTATTTTTATTTCAATTTAGATACATTATTTTTTTATTATAATAAGTTATAATCTGAGGTATATCATTATAGTGTTAACATATTTCAAAAGAAGACATGGTTTGTTCATTGTAATTAACAGTAATTTGTGTCTTGATTTTCATCTTAACAATATGTTAAAGTTTGATGTTATTCATTTATGTATTAATATTAGTTTTGAAAATACAATAAAACACATCAGATTGACACAATGAAAAATATCCAGCTGGACTCCACAGAGTCAGACAGTGTAACTACACATCACTGCAATACTGGGCTTTGCTGTTTGCTGGACTTCTTTTTTAATATGTTGTCCAGTGGATCATAAATAAATCAATCTCAATATGCATACAGTTCAATTGTTTTAAAAAATAAACATCATTCTGTTTGTATATAGAATGTGTTGCTGATGAAGTGGAATCATTAAAAGAGTAAAATGAAAAAAAGTAAATAATACAATTTGAAGTTAAATATGCAGTTTATTTATTTATATACATTTACTGAAAGAGAAGCAAAATGTTTGCTTTACTTTATTTTCAGCTTGTATTTAAGTATCAGAAAATTAACAATGTTCACCTGCAGTACTGCTGAGGGAGGTTTTTGTACGGGTGTGTAGCACTGTGTGAACACCCAGCTACTGCTGGGGTAGTGTGCACTCTGACAGTAGTAATCTCCTGCATCTTCAGCCTGGACTCCACTGATGGTCAGAGTGAAGTCAGTCCCAGATCCACTGCCACTGAAACGAGTTGGGATCCCAGACTGAAGGGTACTTGCCAAATATATCAGGCGTTTGGGAGCTTCTCCAGGTTTCTGTTGGTACCAGGCTAGGTAGTTGTTACTGTACACTGCGCTGCTGACTTTACAGCTCAGAGCGACTGTGTCTCCTGGGAGAACAGATTTCACTGCTGGAGTCTGAGTCACAGTATACTGTCCACTGGATTCTGAAAATAATAAATCATAATATAGAAGATGATAATAAATGATTGAATTAAATGATGAAAACAGATTACATTTCAAGACTTTTTCACTTGATTCTATTCAGATTCTTACCCTGAGTGCAAATGACAAGTGCCCAGATGAAGATGCTGATAAAAGTCATTGTTGTTGTGGATTCTGTTGCCATGAAGGGCAGCTCTCAATCATGAAGTGTTAAACTCACAGGGCTATAAACACTCCCAGAGCACTGAAGCATGTGCTGCCAATGCAAAGTGTCTTTTCTATGCAAATTGTCTTCCTTGGCACAGCAGCCACTTGTAGGCAAGCAGTGGTGTAAACACAGGCTTGGTGCTGTGTGTTCTGACAGAGCAAGATTAGCAGTTTAGCATGAACACTCCCAGGACAGCAGGACTAGACAAAGGACAGCTTTAATAGGAGCATATGAGGAGAGCCAATCAGTCAAGCCCTTATTTCACTCAACACAGCTGGAATGGAGTCAAGTGTGGAGTGTGTGTTTAAAGCAGTACTTGCACTGTGTGTTCAGACAGAGCAAGATTAGTAACTGCCCTGGCATTAACACTCCCAGGACAGGGGGACTATACAATAGAGCCCAGCTATTAAGAGTAGCATTGGAACCTGATTAGCACAGTCCTTAATGCACTCATTAAAGTGTAATGCAGCAGTACTGCTTATTAAACAGCAGCACCGTCATGATTGAAGTGCAGTGAAGTTCTCACTGGCTTCAGTAACACTAGAAGACACTCAGCGCCTCATTCACTAAACGCTGCTAAATGACCAGAATGATATAAATGTTCTTAAGCTTTAACCTTAGGGTGATCTCTAAAATAAGATTGGATGGGTTGGCAGTTAGCTCATTTGTGAATGGTCCCTGCTCTGCTCACAGCATCACCAGTGCGCTGCCCTGTTTACTGAATGTTGTGACAGTACATACCGCCTGCTTTACAAACACAGTATTTGAACACGCGCCGAGGACCCAAACATTTTAGCACCCTTCAGTGAATAATGTCTTGTATATCAAATCCCTCCCTCGCAGTATTTCTGATGTAATGTGCATACATTTCCCATCCATTAACATCATGAATTATATTGCAATGACCCGCATGCGGTACTTTTCCTGTGCATTGTTCACCAAGGGTTAGGTTGCTCTTCACTGCTTGGTGAATGCAGCAGGTGTACACAGTAGCACACGGTACAGAGCCTCACTGCGTGTTAACACAGTACTGCTGTGTGATAAATGAGGTCCTTACACTTTGATGCTGGTAGCTCCTCACTCTTGTGGGTAATGTTAGGAACTGCAGTCTGTGATGTTTAAGGCATTTTCAGCTGCGTTCAAAAACTAAAGGCATGATATGCCACCTAATATATCCTTCAAGCCCCTCAAGTGAAATACACAGCAATGGAAAAGTTATTTTATTTGTATTTAATGTGTTTATTTGATATTATAAGATGCAGCAATATTTATATCAGTATGTCAGTAAAGCGTTTAATAGCTGCTGGGGATGAAATCAAAGAGAGAATAATTCACTGCTACTACATTATGGACAACAGGCTCCCTCTTGTGGTCAGTGTTGATAATTACTGCATGTTTTGTTTGTTTGAGTTGAATTTTAATATAACTTCTTAAGGAATTAATGAAATAATAAGTCCTGTTTGTTTATTACTCCCCTTGAAGCCCCTAGACTGCTGTGTGGTGTTTAACACTTGTGTAATTCTTCAGTAAAGTCACTGTCTCAGCTGATACACAGCACTGTCTCCAGCCCCTCGTCCCTCTGGCTCTTTAATGAGTTCAGAGTGAGGGGGAGATCAGTGACGTGCCCAGCCTAGGCTCTTGGAGAAGCGCGGAGCTTCAGTCCCATTTCTGTTGGTCTGCTGGAGGTTCAGCACCGGACAGCTCCCTCTGACTCATTCCCTGGGAGAGGCTCAGGGAGGAGAGGAAGGATGAAAGAGATTGAAGCCATTCAGCATGTATATCTCACACTAACCGACACATAAATAAGATCAACAACAGATTGAGAGAGAATATTTAAAAGAAAAACAGCCAGCTGCATCATCTGTAAACAAAGGAAATCTACGGATAATAATTAGGGAATCCAATCCCGGATTCCCGGATATTTTTCTGATACAGAAATACCTGGATTGGAAACATAAAATCCTGTAATTCGAGAGTCAGGATATTTTGGAAATGAATATATATATTTAAAAAAAAAAAACAAGCGCGAATTTGACCTCGACATGATTTGAACATGTAGCCTTTTGAGCAGGAGTGCAACGCGCTACTGTTGCGCCATGAAGTCCTCGCATAATGAGTGTTTGTGAGCCCCTAATAAGCTAATTTGTAAAAGTTAGTAAAGAATAGCGCTAATATAACTAAGCTAAATTTGAACTCCTAGCTGGAGCAACGAGAGAGGGCGAGAGGGCGGGGCAGAGAAGGAGGGGGAGACGCTGCTAGGCAACCGGCTCGTGAACATTCCACTCAGCTGAGCAGAGACCGTTAGGATTTAAAAATGCGAACGTTCCGAGCGGCGTTAGGCGCTTCGTTAAATTAACACACCGTTGCTGGCATTTGAATATAACCATATTTTAAATACTCAAATAGGACTGTATTAAAAATATATATGTTTTTCAAAGTAATATGTTATTTGGAATATTAAAACAATCAAATTAAATAACACATGTTTGGACACCAAAATATTTTTCTTCCTCATAACGTGTTAGAAAATGTAAACAGCAGTTGGAGAATGCCGAAGTCGATCATCCTAGCATGTTAAACGAGGGCATTTCTCATGTAAGCTACTTCCAGTAATAGATTGTTTATACTGTTCTCAATGGTCCGCATCCCAGCCTGAGACCACGATCCAGTGGTAGACGGAGATGTTTTTCAAGTAATATGTTATTTGGAATATTAAAACAATCAAGTTAAATAACATGTTTGGACACAAAATATAATCTGTGTTAGGAACACTATTCTAATCGGATTTAAAATTGAAATTATAATGGTTTTGAGTGCTGACAAGAGTTTGGTATCAGCTGTTGATTTAAATCAGCTTAAATTATGTAGAGCTTGTGGTGTTATGCTGCCATCTAGAGGTTGTGATTGGAATTGAAACTATTAACTTCAGTGAAGCAGGGTAGCATATATTTGGCTAATGCGATTAAAATCCTTGTCAATGTATAAAACATTTGCTTTAGAACAGTTAGTGATGATATAAGTAAGTTAACGTAGGTCTAGAAGAGGAGCCTGCAGTATTTAGATGTCACAATTCGGCGAGTTGAAGCTCTCATGTTGCAAAAGCGCAGCAGCAGGAGCCAGAAGATTGCAGTCGTGAGGCACAGGCTCGCATTGCCTGTTAAAGCTGCCTGGTCGCCATGGCAACTTACCACTCCCAGTAGTCACTCGCTGAGGCGTTGCCGTGGTAACCATGGTCTGTGAGGCGCCGGTGTGAGAGTTGCAGTGCAGCGGTGACGTCGGAAAAGTCTTTCTGATGAAAACGCAGAGCAAGCTGAGAATGACGCTGCGCTTTGAACGGCGCTGTAGCTGCGCTGGAGACTGGAGGGAGCAGAGAAGACTAACGATGGAGCTCCTGCAGAAAAATACAAAAGCTGAATGATGAAAAGAATCACCTGAGCAGGTAGGAAAATAGCTGATACTGTCTACCAGTGCTGAGCAGAGAAATGACCTGCAGTGAAAGGAGCGAACAACAAAAAACAAACACAGAGGAAGGACGGAAGCAGTGCTGGGTGTATAAATAGAAAAGAAGGAGAGATTGACATGCAAGCTACCTAACGGGATTGCCCATACCGCTCTGGTCATGCCCTTTTTACCTGACCAAACACAGCAGCGCAAGATAATGGCAGAGAGACGCTATTTTAGTCTGATTTAAAATGGAAATTAAAATGGTTTTGAATGCTGACAAGAGTTTGGTATCAGCTGTTGATTTCCTTGAAACAATCTTTTATAGTAAAATGAAAACATTTATTCCTTTTAAAAATAAGTCAAATTGAACTGTCAGAGTGGGATTTGAACCCACACCTCCATTCGGAGACCAGAACACACAATTCTTTGGAAAGACAGAGTCCTTAAAACAATGTTATATACACCGAAATGTACACGGACGGTCTTTATTAAGGGCTGACTCGTTTAGATGTTCAAGAGATCTAGGTGCACTGGACAAATCTGGATTTTTTCCATGTCGTAAGTGTCCCGTCTGTGATAATACATTTAAAACTAAGAAAATGCACAAGCCATACAACGAAAAAAAAGAGTACAGTATCTTACAAGTGATTGTGCTTCAACTCATGTCATTTATGTGAGTTCTTGTCCTAGCCATTTGCAATATGATGGTAAAACTACTAGGCAGTTACAATTGCGCATTAATGAGCGAGCATAAAAGTTCAATTAGGAGAAAATATATTCATCCACCACTCGCTAGACATTTTGTAGATGCCAAACAGTTCGTTTCAGATCTTAAATTCTGTGGCATACAACAAATATTTCAAGATCGCAGTGGTGGTAATCTCTATCAAAAACTATTGCAATGTGAATCAAAATGAATCTTCTATCTCCATACGGTACAACCCGAGGGATTAAATGAAGAGCTAGGATTATCATGATTTCTGTGATATAATGCGCAAGGATACTTGTCTTTCATAAAAGATGAAATAAATTATAGCGCTTTGAGATTATATCTGTTACTAGCGGATTGTTTAGAAATGTACTCAATTATATTACAACTATTCTGTCTAGGAAATGTATCTGTAACATTTATGTCATTTCTTTGTGTTTTTTCATGATGTTAATTTGCTAACAGGCTGTGCTGATTTGTTTCTAACCGTGAAGCGATCGCTCTGTTTGCCGTATATTTTCTTTCTGTAAGGGGAATTTCTTTGTGATCCCATATAGAATGCGATGAAAAAGGTCGCCCTCCTTCATATAAACAGAAAACGAATAAGTTCACGCACACGAGTTGATTTACTGCAGCGTCAGACATCGGGGGATCAGCAGTGTAGTGCAGTGTTGTGAAAAGAAGCCGGTGTAATTCAGGATGGTTGAGCGGTCTCAGGAGCTGCGTTCAGATCGCAGTTACTCTGGAAGCGTGGGGTCGAATCCCAGTGCTGACAGTTCTTTTTTGGGGTCGAATCCCAGTGCTGACAGTTCTTTTTGTTCATTATCCACTCGGCCACGATTACATGCTCTCACGGTTTTCCGTGAAAACATCCATATTATTGTCAAAACAAGCAAATGACACCCGCAGTAATGCTGTAGATGGCAGTATAGTCTAAATAATGAACCGAAGTCAAATGCCTTTGTTGAAACTCTATCAGATTTGTACAAGGCAAGCACACGTGGGAAATATTAATACAATATCCTTTCTGCCAACGTTCATAATAATGAATACATCATTATTTCAAAATACGTAGCTATTTAACTGATCTTTTAAAAACACCCATACACAAAAACAAAATAGATATGTATTTCAAATGAAAAACGAACTTGCATCATGGCTGCTGCTACAGCACTCGAGCACGTTGTGCTCAATCTTCCATAGGTTGGGTGCCTCTCAACTCAGGTTAAGGTTGATACTGTATAAATGCAGAACCAATCTTTCCAGATGGATGAGACCATTCATTTTTAAATACATGTAATTCGATTTTTGTATTGGTATTATTTGTATTGAGGCAGGGAGGCTGCAGTTGTTTCTAAGTGACAATGAATCTGGAATAACATTCTTAGGGTTCGTGTCATACGACTTTGTCTCATCAAAGCTGTTTCTGGTGACGTCCAGTGGATTATATTTGGAATCTTTGGTTGTCGTTCAGTATTTTCTCAAATAAGACGACAAATTAATAGCTCAGTTGGTTACAGTGAAAGAAACTTCCACCAGTTAGCCCGGCTAGCTCAGTCGGTAGAGCATGAGACTCTTAATCTCAGGGTCGTGGGTTCGAGCCCCACTTTGGGCGTCCTTTTTAAATACAAATTGAAGATGTATCTTCGAGGCAACGGAGCAAAGTCTGATTCTGTTCATATTGTATACAGTATTGCAACAAAATTACTTATTGGTCATTGTCATATAGCAATTGCTATTGTAAAATGCATGCATCGTTTATAGCTATAACGATATTGAAATAAATAATCTTACTTTTTGGGGTTGGCTTCAATCCGTTTCTTTTTTTACACTTGTCATTACATCATTCATGGAGTAACAGTTGGTATGTGCGTAATAAACCCAATCGGGCCTTTGATACAATAAGAAACACCTTCGATATGGTTATCATGTGTCTGCTGCTGCGCGCCGCAAGCCGTGTCGTGTGATACTGGGGGAAGCCAATCCGCGCAACAGGAATTATAAACAATAACAGCTGTTCATATATGACGATGAATATTTTACAATAAAACATCTTGAAAATCCATTTATGAAGAAAAAGTAAAACAGTCAGATTAAAAACAGTTCGACACAAGTAAAGGAAATAACAAATACCGGTACATACAAATAAATACATGCATAATTTTAAAATAAAATAAAGATACTAGGGGTTTATATTAAATAACTGTTTCGTTAAAGTCAAACTTTATTTATACGCGTTAAATATTCTATATCCTCTAAAAATATGCATTGAGGAGCAGAATTTTGACACATGAATATGTGATACTTAGCTTTTGCATTGTCCCTGCCAGTGAGTCGGTCCTGTGACTCACCCGCAGGGTGTGTGCTGCTATGCGTGTCAACACAAAGGCACAGGAATATATTTTGCTGTCCAGCAGGGAGCCATTTTTAAGGTGAGAGAACTTTTATAAAATAGAATATTTACTATAGACTATTAGTCTACCACGTATAACCGATAAGCTGTATTTTATCGAAAGACATCGTTTAAGAATGTATATGGGGTGGTGGATACGATAACTTTAGATAATTTACTAAATAATACCTACACTTCAGAACAGGGGCTAGAAAATACGCCGCCATTTCGCACATTTATGAAACGCAGTTGGAAATGTGGCGTTTCCGTGATTATATATATAAAAAAGAAATTTTTTATGTATTAGCAGTATTTTATCAGATTCCTATTTATCAAGCACATTTGATTTGTATCCTTGTTTAGTTATTTTTTTTAACGCAGTTAACGACAATTATTTTAAAATAATTCTGTACACACTGCTATTTTTTAAGCCTACATAATTTACTTTCTTAAGTTTAATAAGCCACTTTACTGCGAGTTTATATTGTCAGATTTTACAATAATACATTTTAATATTTGATTATTTTAAATAGCTTATACTAACGCCCCGACAACAGGAAAGCCCCATCAAATTTGAGTTGTATTTCTTTCAGTTTTCTTTTTATGTCACGCTATATTACAGATGTAATTAATATTGTATAAAGCGATCGTTTTGTAGAAACTGTTCATCAGCGACCAGACCGTGTTGTATTTCAAGTTTATCTTCCTCAACACTTTCCCCCACCGAAGAAATTGCGTTAATTAATCAGTAATATGCCGTTGGTTAAAAAAAAAAAAAAAGAATACTTAAATAGAAACAACATGATGTTTTTAAACATTTATTTACAATCTACCTTCATAAATATTTTACCTATTGCATTGGGTGTTGGCAAAAGCTGTACAATAGTACAGTACGCGCTCTGCAAAGTATAAACAATGTGCTGTGACAACAAGCCTACAGTGTCGTGTTTCAATAAAGAGGAAGTCATTTTAAGAGAGAATAATATTACAAAATAAAATATGTACTGTAGACTATGAGTCTACAACTGACTATTTTATCGAAAGGTATCGTTTAAGAATGTATGTGCGGTAGGGGATAACCAATAGATAATTTACCAGCCCAAGGGATTACATAACTATGCAGGAAAGGCGCTGTTTGTAGGTCTAAAAAAAGTATTCACCAAGTTTATGACCTCGAAATTGCTGTTTTAATAGTAAATGTTTTTCAACTTGTTTGTATGTATTTTTTTTTTAGCTGAAAAGAGGCAACTTCCAAACTTTTCGGTGTGTTTAACATGCCTTTGTCACAGAAGAGCGTGTTTGAAAACAAACAGCGGAGGTACTTATAGGTAGTGTTCCGCGTTTCCGGTTTATTCCGAATTTTACCAAAACATTGCAGTATTTTAATTGGACGTCGGTTTTTACTGATTTATACTCGATTTCTGTTTACTATTCAGTATTTTCCCTGTACTATTTTCTAGGAAATACGCAATATTTTGATTAAAATGCTATTTTATGTTGACTCCGAGATTGTAATAAGCAGCCCTACACTGTATCCTAGGATACAGCACGTACGTTTAGACGTCAGAGAATCAAATAACGTTCAAACGTGGTTTTCTGTCACTTCACAAACACATTATCACCTGATTATTTTGGCCAGTCAGTCTGATTATTGTGGCAATTGGTGGGCGTGGTAACTAACTTGATCAAAAACTAAGTTGAAATACACTAAAATATGATATTTTTAGGGGATGAGGAATGGGGAGAAAACGTGTCAGTTTATGAATATTCAAAAGAAAACGAATGTTTCAAAGTATGCAAAAATAACAGAAGTGGGTCAGATGAGGCAGAGGATGCATAGCGCTGCAAATACTGCTGCATTGAGGTACATGTCCACACTGACAATAAAAGAACATACTGAAAAATAAGCGACACATTCAACTAAAACAATGAAGTGAACTGAGAGACAAGCAATCCATTTATGCTGCTTTTACACATGCTTTAATAAGAGAGTGCAGAATGACTGTGTTAATGAGTTTGTCAGAGCGCTGTGCTTTAATAAAAGAGAGCGCAGAATGACTGTGTTAATGAGTTTGTTAGAGCCGCGCTGTGCTTTAATAAGAGAGTGCAGAATGACTGTGTTAATGAGTTTGTTAGAGCCGCGCTGTGCTTTAATAAGAGAGCGCAGAATGACTGTGTTAATGAGTTTGTCAGAGCGCTGTGCTTTAATAAAAGAGAGCACAGAATGACTGTGTTAATGAGTTTGTCAGAGCGCTGTGCTTTGATGCACAGCTACGGTTTATTGCAGAGAGGTATGTATTGGTGACTTCGTGCGACAGTACTGTCTGTCCATCAGCTAAAACACTTCCTATCGCCGACCATCTTAATTGTACATTGACAGAAAATGATGATGCTTTAGTTGGTAAACTTATAGAACTCATTGATGGGAATGTCCAGTGTGCTTTTTGACGCGTCTCCCGGTGATTTGCACCGTCCAGTTCTGTCAATTTTCTTTTCTTTTTATGATTTCAAGGCGAATAAACCTGTCTTGTCTTGTTTTGTGCTGATGTCACGTTCATACCTTCTGTAGATGCTATTCCTGTCAGCACAGCGATTTCCCAAACATTAACAAAGTACCAGCTAACATGGCAGCAGTGTGGAGTAGTGGTTAGGGCTCTGGACTCCTGACCAGAGGGGTTGTTGGTTCAGTCCCAGGTGGGGGACACTGCCGCTGTACCCTTGAGCAAGGTACTTTACCTAGATTGCTCCAGTAAAAAACAAAATAAAACAACTGTATAAATGGGTAATTGTATGTAAAAATAATGTGATATCTTGTAACAATTGTAAGTCGCCCTGGATAATGGCATCTGTTAAGAAATTAATAATAATGTGTCTTCGACTTGCACAGATTGTGCTTTATCAGACATGCCAGGGACATGAAACCTCATGAGAAACCAGAACTGCTACTCATCATATTCCACGTCGTGTATAGTGTGGATACTGAGATGTGTTCCCCCGATTTTTACCAATGCTTCAATTAAAAACATTTTATTTATTTATTTATTTATTTATTTTTACCAGTTTTATCCCTATTGTAATATATCTAAAATAAACTCTGAAAAATTCCTGGGAAATGTTTTTAAAGGTGAAAACCGAAAATGCACAACATGATTATGGTGCCATGGTTAACAAACACATGTATTTTTATTTAAATCTATTAACATACTAGATTTCATTATATATATATATATATATATATATATATATATATATATATATATATATATATATATATAGAGATAGATAGATAGATAGATTTCATAAATACTATGGGGTTCTACAATATTTTTCAAAACTCGTAATAGCTAAATTCATGCGAATGAAGCTGTTTTCCATTGGGTTGATTGCACATTTTTCATTTAAATATTTTCATTTAAAAAAATTAACCCCTGTATGGAAACAGCCATTGTAGGTATTAAAATACAAAAATGTTTTATTTTGATAGACAGAGGACGTGCTTTTTTTTTTTTTTTTTTTAACTGATGAAGAGGATAGACTTGGAAACCGTGATTGGTGCCTCAGCCAGAGCATGCTCTTTGACTTTCCTAAGAGATGAAGGGATGTTATCAAGAGGGCCTGAAAATAGTGTGAGAGGGAACTAGTGAAGTTAACAGTGAACAAAATGAAATGGCAACTGAAAAACACAAACTCTGGGATGAACACAAGAGTATTCAAGCCTAACTGGGAAGTGGAATTTGTTTTTAGCGAGGTTAATGGAAAACCAATGTGTTTGTTGTGCCAGAAGACTATTGCTGTGTTAAAGAAGGCTGACTTGCAATGCCATTATGAAACCTGTCACCTTAACTTTGGTGAGTCATAACCAATTGGAGAAAAGACAAAGTGTGTACGTTTGTTTCAAGCTTTCATGGCCATCAAAATGTGTTTCTGTTCATGTAAAAGATAATTACAATGTTACAGACGCTGGCAACTAGCAAAAGATGAAAACACTTTAAGGATGGAGAATGAAGCAGTGTTTCAGAGATTTCAGCGAGTCAGTGTTTGCAGATTTAAAAAATAAGGATGCCATTTTTAAACAGATCTCCAAGTGTCAGACTCAACAGTTGCAAGACGTGTGGAAACTACATCTGAAGACTTGATTACTGAGCTGTGCAATGGACTTGAAAATGTGGAGTATCTCAGCAAAATAAGAGACAAGTGCACAGATAGTTCAGACACTGCACAGTTCATTGTTTGAGTGTAAATCTGTGGAGGAAATGCTTACATTACTGGCCAAACGCGGGGAGAGGATATTTACAATAAACTGATGACATTTATTGAAGTGACATGTAAAAATATTGACATGAAGGCGGCTGAGGTTCCACATTTCTTTTCATATCACTGCATAATACACCAGGAAAACCTGTCCTGCAAGTTATGGAAATATCTTTCAAGGAGGCTGTGTGGTCCAGTGGTTAAAGAAAAGGGCTTGTAACCAGGAGGTCCCCGGTTCAAATCCCACCTCAGCCACTGACTCATTGTGTGACCCTGAGCAAGTCACTTAACCTCCTTGTGCTCCGTCTTTTGGGTGAGACGTAATTATAAGTGACTTGGCAGCTGATGCATAGTTCACACACCCTAGTCTCTGTAAGTCGCCTTGGATAAAGGCGTCTGCTAAATAAACAAATAATAATTATCTCTGAAAACTACAAAGAAGGTTGTTGCTTGGTGACCTTTATCGTTACACATTCCCTCCAACACAGAGAGCTCAAACTTTTAGTTGAGGAGCAGGAAACCTGTGACAGCAGTTGGGTGCTCATGCAGAATTAGGATGATTTGGTCGTGGTCAGGTGTTGACTCATTTCATGGAGCTGCTTTCTGCCATGAGATTGTTTGGAAGAGAAAAGCCGCTTTGATCTACTCATCCCTGAATGATGAAATGCCATCATATGAACACTTAACCTCAAGCTACAAGGAAAAGGATCCTTAACGGTGTTTCTGCATTCAGAGGTAACCAAAGCTAATTTACAAAAAAATAAACACTGATAGAATTGCAACATAGCAACGTTCTGAAAGTTTTAAACATCGATGGGGATCAGCAAATCAAGACTTTGCACATCTCCAAGTGATAAACACTTGAATGATTGTCTTCTTTCAGCTACAAGCATTGACCACATGGTAAAAAGATAGTGAAGAGAATGCAAACACCGCCCTCTTATTACGTAAGTATATATTTACTAGTTTTACAAGGCTTCTTCAGCGGATGTTTTGAAGGCGATTGCTGACTTTGTAAATAAGTCTTCCATCACGTTTTTCTTTGTGTTGCTTTTTTATTCCTTTTAATATGCAATGTTTATGTTAATAAAGTTACAAAGGTTCTCATTTGAGTCTGCATGTTTTTAAAACTGGTACAGTTTGGTTTGATAAGTTTAAATGGGCAGGAATTGGAGCTTCCCTCTTACCCACACCAGGCACGATGCATTTTGTCCTGCAGTAGAATGACACTTTCGCTGCGATGCTACCTTTCACACCACTGGAGACCGGTGCTTGTCATATCTCCATTCTTTGCGTATATTTCCCACTTTTTACATCATCAGCTTTTTGTAGAATACTTGTTTCAGTAAACGAATCACACTCACCAGTTATACCCAGTTCCCTGGAAATGAACTCTGAAATGTTCTCATCACTGTGTCTTTGCAATTTTTGTGTCCTGTGCTTAGGACTTCTGCTTTTTGGTTTCTATTTTTCCGGGCTTTCGCTTTTTATATACTGAATGAAATTATTGTTTTCGGTTACTTTCCAAAATGCTTGGCCGTTTTTTTTCTGTCACAATATGCATAGTACGGTACTAGCACACTTAAGTTCTACCTTCTTTCCTTTGCTGTCTTCCACAACAAAAACCTTCTGGTCACGAGCACATTCATCAGAGGTTTCTGTGTGTTTAGCCATTTTTTTTACATTCAACACAATTTTTAATTCAGTTTTAAATTCCACGAGCGTGTAAATACCAGAGCTTCAACGAAGGGTACATTTTGCCCTTCGAAGGTTCGGAACACGTTACCGAAGGAAGGTTTGACCCTTCGATGGGACTCATTTGCATAATTTACTGGTGGCGTCACCATAGCTACTTGTTTATATTTGATTGAAAATCATATTGTTTTACAGGGAATCCAAATAAAACATTCACATGTAGTTTAAAAATGTGTTCTATAGAACAGTAATCATGTTTTTATAATTTAAATTTAAAACAAATACACGTTGTTTATTTACATATAATTGAGGCTGCTTGCGATCTCTATACAGTAAGCTTGCATTGCAACAGCACTAACTGCAGCGGACTGAGGCAAAACAAAGTGTTATTTAAAAACAGTCTCTGTTCCAAGCAGGTTATCAGTCACATTTTACTAATAATAATAATAATATGAACTTACGCTTGTCAAGTGACCCCAGAGATTGGTTATACCTCCATGATAAGAGTCGCTTGCACAGTGTGCATTCAACTTTTTTTTTGTCATCTGGGCATTTAACAGAAAAATCCCAAATGGCAGAGAGATTTTGAGACATTTCTTTCAGTACAGCTTACGCCTTACGCTATACAACGTTTTGCTGTAATTAAAGGTTTGCTTCTGGATAACACGAGCTGGAGGGGGGAGGGGCGGACGGTGCTCAGTTTTCCAAATTAAAATGATTAGTGTTGGCGTATATTTTACCATTGGCTTATCTACCAGTGGCTTATCTTTTTATAATTCTGTTTATAATGTGGCTTCTCTTTTATAATGTTCTTTATAACGTGGCTTCTCTTTGGTTATACTTGGAAACACTGTTCAGATTCACCTTCCTGTTTGTTTTTGATTGGTTGCTGTCAGTAACTTGACATACAGTGTGAGACTGGCAAGCAGCTTCTCAAGCCAGATCAGGAAGGAAGGCAGCAGAACATTCCTGAATGTCTCCTGTTTCCTGCACATCTGTGATCTGTTAAAGGTTATTCAGCTGTGACGTGATTTGTTTGTTTCTTTTCATTCATTTAGTTGTGCGTTCGAGATCATCCAAGTGTCAAAACTGACCCAAGAGATGCTGGATGAAAAATGCACAATGTCATGGTAGGCACGTTTTTGTTTTGTTTCGTTGACCCTGTACAATAATAAACCAAGATTACTTCTACTTGTATTGGTGACTTCAATGTTAAAATACAGTTTTGTGTCTGTTCATGAATTAATATATATATATTGTAAGGCAGCAGGTTGTGAGAGACAGCAGGGAGGGGGTTAAAACCTCCCTGCGAGAAAACCATGTGAGAATGCACCTTTTTTGTTTAATTGGTGTTGCTTTATTGTTTCATTCAGTTTTGCTAATTGTTTTATTGTTTTGTTTAATTGTTTTATTATTTAATTATCATCCGCACCTGGGCGTTATTGGAAATTAGGCCCAGGTGCGGGGTTTAAAAGGAGAGCAGGCAGTCTGTTCGGGGCTGCTAAGGAGAAGGAGGCAGAAAGGAGTGCTCTGCTTCCTGGCAGTCACGAGGTAAAAAAAGGTATAGTGCAAACCTGTGTGGTTAAGTTGTGGGACAGGGAAACGGCTTAGCCGTCCTGTGGTAGTTAGGTTCCTGCGTGTGTAGTTAGTGCTCGTAAAGAGCTAGGTGTTTGTTTTGTGTTTTGTTTTATTTGGTGTTATTAAAAAAATAGCGCGTCAGCGCTGAAAAATCCATTCCTGTGTTTCTGGGTCAAGTTCTTAAAGGGGCAACGAACCCGAGCGAGGGTTATCCTTTTACAATATATATATATATATATAATAGGAATGGAACACGATACATTGCTATTTCTTTTATTGACCCATAAACTACGATGAAATGCCTTTTTCAAATTTCTTTTTCTTTTTTTTCTTTTGTAAGTGATAAAATAGTCCAAACCAAAGTAGATCCTCACATATGTATGAATGCATTCTGACATGAAACAGTGAAACTGTACATGCATGTTGCTGTAATATATATATTTTTTTTCTAGGCAATACTTACATTTTTCTTCGGGGTCACATGCTTCAAGGTAAGGTCCCATTTACTCTTTTCAGTGACTTTCTTCATTCCAGCTATCTAGGAAACACATAGAGTTAACACAGGAAAGCTCCATTCATTGCTATCATGGAAGTGAATTATCTTTGGGATTGGTAACTCAGTGGGTCTGTGGTACTCTAGAATAAATAAAATTTAAACAAAAATTAAAAAGCTTTGTTTGGAAACAGGACTGGATAAATCCACTTACTGTGCAACTAGTCTTGTTGTCTTTTAAATCAGTGCTAGATTAAAATGACAACAATGTTTTTATAATTAAGACTGGCACTTCAGGGGGCTCCCGAGTGGCACATCCAATAAAGGCGCTCCACGCGGAGTGCAGGATGTGCCCTATAGCCTGGAAATCGCAGGTTTGAATCCAGGCTATGTCACAGCCGACCGTGACTGGGAGTTCCTAGGGGGCGGCACACAATTGGCTGAGCGCTGCCTGGGTAGGGAGGGCTTAGGTCGGCAGGGGAATCCACGGTTCACCGCGCATCAGCGACCCCTGTGGCCGATAGGGCGCCTGTGGTTCTACAGTGGAGCCGCCAGATCTGTGTTGTCCTCCAGCACTATAGGTCTGGTAGCATTGATGTGGATCTGCAGTGCGAAAAATGACGGCTTGGCAGGGGCACGTTTCGGAGGACGCGTGTTCCAGCCTCCGTTTCCTGAGTCGGCGGGGGGGTTGTGAGCAGCGAGCCGAGGATAAAGATAATAATTGGGCATGCTAAATTGGGGAGAAAACCGGGGTAAAAAAATGTATAAAAAAATAATAAATTTATAAAAAAAAAAAAAAAAAAGACTGGCGCTTCCAGCTGGGGTACCTTGATAACTAAAGACCTCATCAAGCCCTGAGCTAGGTGAAAGACATGCCCCAGTTTCATTTTTCAGGCCTTGGAGACTCTCATACCGTTGCATTGAGGGAGAAACTCCTGGCAGTTTGACCTGTCCAGTCTTATACTTTATGAAGAAGTCTCCTGCGGCTATGGAACTGAGAACTGCAAGTGGTCATGCATTTTCATGTAGTTTAGGATTTTAACTCCTTCCAACATTAATAATTATGTAGGAGGGGCAAATCAAGGGCCAGACATAAGCCTCTGTGCTAGATTTTCTTTTCAAGCGATCATATCTTCTTCAGACCAGCTCTGAGGGTGAGCTGCTCTGAGGGGATCAGAGACTGGCATCAATAACTTACTGAACTGATCAAATACTTTCTAAAGATTTTGATACAGTTTAATATTTAAAAATCAGGGATTAAAAAAACAAAGAGGCCAGTACCATACTGAGCATCACTGTTTTAAACATGATCTGAACCTATTGCCTATGAAGCAGAGTGAATGGATACTTATGGTGATGGCAAAAAACTCATTGCACAAGGCAGGTTTCATAACATTTTCTTTTAGAATTGGTTCACTATAAAGAATTAAACCATAACATAAGTGCACATGCTAATATTTGAGTTGTTTTTTGGAATTACAGCAACCAGGGTCCCTTATCCAGGATCCAGGATTTCTGCAGCATTGGTAAAGGTATGTGTAACTTGTCAAATGAATGGCGTGCAGTGAACCCAATTGACATCTTATGCAATTGTTTTTAAATTGTGATTTGAATTGTATTATTATTATTATTATTATTATTATTATTATTATTTATTTCTTAGCAGACACCCTTATCCAGGGCGACTTACAATTGTTACAAGATATCACATTATACATTATTTCACATTATACAGATATCACATTATTTTTACATACAATTACCCATTTATACAGTTGGGTTTTTACTGGAGCAATCTAGGTAAAGTACCTTGCTCAAGGGTACAACAGCAGTGTCCTCCACTGGGGATTGAACCCACAACCCTCCGGTCAAGAGTCCAGAGCCCTAACCACTACTCCACACTGCTGCACACTGTATTACTGATGTACAAAAATATGACTGCCATATTACAAATGTGTGACTATTGTTTTCTGATAAATGCATACCGTACTAAAGAGCCATCGATTGAAAATATTATTATTATTATTATTATTATTATTATTATTAGTATTATTATTAGTATTATTATTATTTAGCAGATGCTTTTATCCAAAGCGACTTAGAGACTAGGGGGTGAAATATGCATCAGCAACTGCTGCTGCTGCTGCAGAGTCACTTCCAATAGGACCTTGTTTGTTTTATGACTCATCCGAAGGATGGAGCACAAAGAGGTGAAGTGACTTGCTCAGGGTCACACACACACACACACACACACACACACACACACACAGTGAGTCAGTTGCTGAGCTGGTATTTGAACCAGGAGCCTCCTGGTATCAAGCCCCTTTCTTAACCACAGCACCACCACGCCTCCTATTATGATATAATGTGACACAGTTATTTTACCATATCTTAGGTCTTGATCCTTGAAGTTTGACACCCACCACTTTGTTTTTTCTTACAACAGAGTCACCCAACTACCTTGACCATGTATCGGAACAAGTGGACAAATACAGGGGGCAGACTGTGTCTCTGGAGAAGCCAGCAGGGTATCCAATGAGAATTGGGGGGCTAGATGACACAATCTATGCAGAAATGGAGGATGAGCTTGAAGCATGGGAAGATTTCTACCTTCCTGAAAGAGTAGAGATGAGAGTTATCGGTGCCATTGATATGTTCCCGAGTCTGGCAGTGGGGCTGCAGCTGATCATTCTGGCAGGCAAAGATGGCAACATCTATGCTTATGAAAATGAGGTGTTGCACCAAGTGGCCGACAGCTTGCAGGACCTCTTCCAAAAGGGAATTGAGTTTCCTGGAACCAAAGTCTACAACTATGGGGAATGTTTTGCTCCTATGGTAAGAATATAAAACTAGTCAAAGTCAAAGATGTAATGACCAGGGTGCTGTGAACACAATGTCCATAGAAAATGGCAAATAATTGGGATTTGGGTGTGGTGATTATGTTTTGAAACCTTTTCTACATTATTTTGATGGCATGTATAAACATAGGCTTCTAAACTGCTCTAGGGACCCAGTTGAAACACGTTAACCATAGAACTGATCGCAAGTCGTTTATACAGTGATGATAATGAACACCAATGACAAATCTTAAAATCATCAAAAAAAATCATCAACAAGTTGCAATTACATTTTCTAGAAAACTGTGTCACAATCTAGATTTATATGGAGTGACCCTGTCTGTATTATTGACCATGTTTGAAACTGGTTTTACATAGGGTATGGAACCAACTCCCCAGTAATGTTGTTGAAGCTGACACCCTGGGATCCTTTAAGAAGCTGCTTGATGAGATTCTGGGATCAATAAGCTACTAACAACCAAACGAGCAAGATGGGCTGAATGGCCTCCTCTTGTTTGTAAACTTTCTTATGTTCTTATGTTCTTATGTGTAGAGAATAGCTTTTTAAACTATGATGAAACTTGGTCTGGATAATTTACATAATATAATCTGGGGTTATATGAAGACCACCTATCTGCATGTCACACTCACATTGTTACATATGCCTACAGTGGAGCTTGGTCCTGGTGTTCTGTTTTTTGATGTCATTGTTTAATGTTGAATGGCAGGGATGGCTGTCAGTGACATGTTTGTTCTGCTTTGTTTTGTTTTAAAGACAGAAGAAGAATATGATGAATTAATGGAGGATGAAGAAGTAAAGAAAATGAAAGAGGAGACCAGGGAATTCATCAAAAGCAACGAAGTGGAATTTCTGAACATACTGGCCCGCATTGAAGAAAAAGAGAATGCAGAAAAGGTTGCGTCCAATGAAGTTGTGCCTTCTGACCACCAGCACCCCAAGCATGTTGTAGTTCAGATGTGGAAGCATGCAGATGAATTGGTCATATTTCATTTAAATGATGCCTATTATGAGATATTGTGCAAGGTCTTCCAGGTACTAGGGCTGACATGTGAAGAGCTGAAAAGTAATGGGAATTGTAGAAGATTCCTGCTCCGTTTCAGAGCTCTTCCATGTGCGCATAAACTCTTTGATTACATCCTGATTTTTACCAATAAAGTCCATGTCTTTGGTCCTGAAAAGAGAATTGTCCCACAACTGCAATGGCACCCAAACATCTACATGTTAACTGCCAAAGCAAGATGACATTTTTGAAGAGTGCTCAATAAATTATCAAAGGGCTTGCTCAACTCCAAAGAAAACTTAAATCTTAATTCACAACATTCACTTTAGGTGCTTTGATCAAAGAGAAATATTACATGTTACCTACCAGAAAACCAGCACTCACTTCAAATTTAAAAAAAGATTATTTATTTATTCATTTCAGACTTTTGTTTTCTTTTTTAAATGTCAGATATGCAAGCACAGAGAGAGACGCATTGCCGCTAGATGCCTTCCTCGGCGTGCATTCACACAAACTTAATTACATTTTTGTATAATTGATTGGAGATTTATTATAATGTGTTAATTAATTTGCTCTTAAAGGGAAAGTCAACAATAAAACAATACACAAGAAAAACAAACTGTTTTTATTGCTGTATTTTTATTGTAATGTTGGCTTTCCCTTTTTAAGAGCAAATTAATTAACACATTATAATAATCACCAATCAATTACTGTGAATCCATACATATTTGCAAGCCTTTTATTGTGCGTTTTTTGCGTATGAAAAACAATGCTAACATTTTTGGCACTTTTGCACTTTGTGATGATATTCCACTATGAAAGGTGCTATATAAAAATAAAGATTATTATTTATTAATGTCAAACTCCACTAACAATACATACTTCGTATATTGCAACAGGTCGCTGACATTTCTGGAGCAAAATAGGTTTTATGGGTGTGATTTGCCAAATATTTTGGTCGCAAATATTTATGACTTTACAGTATATAAAAAAAGTAATTTACTTTGTTTGACACGAGGAAGGCATCTTGCTGCAACACATCTGTGCTTACACGTCTCCCACTTTTTAAAAAGAGTCTAAAATGAAGAAATAAACAAATAGTCATCTATTATTGAAGAGAAGACAGGAATCTATTCAGCAAACCAAGACATAGCATCATCCGTAACTTAAACAATAATAAGGATTCTGAAGTAAAACTTCAAAGAAACTAAGTCAGGTAAACACTTGTTTGGTGCAAGTCTTATACTAAAGAAGGCAGTAGCTGAACGCTTTTTAACTTTGTTTCTTGTGTAAGTTTTACCCAAGGTGTTAAACCAGAGATATGAGTGGGATTGTCAGCAGTTCTGTGCTGCTACTGTTCTAAAGTTGACATGCCACCTAAAGCAGCGAGAAGTAGGGGTGTGCAAGACTGCCATTCAGAAATTGGCAGAGCCAAAAGTGGGCTGGGCCAGTCCCAAAACCTGAAGCTGTGTTTTATCACTCATTTCCGAATCCGAGTCCTGCACTACCCCATTCAAAACCAAGGCATTCAAATCAGTTTGCCTCATACATTAAGCACTGGTCCCCTTATTGAAGGGCTTAAGAACGTTTTATTCTTTGCTTACTTTTTGTTCTTTAATGTGAAGACACCCAGATTTTTTCAAGCATCACGCTGTCCCGTCTTGTCTCAGTATGAGGTGCATTTACATGGTCTGGTCTTGGCTGGTAAACCATGTGAGTGAGTCTAACACAAGAAGTGAAAGTATACCTGGAAGTTTAGTAGAAGCTTTATAAAGCTAAGAAGTGGTAACCTCCTAAAGTAACAAAAAAAGAGGAAAGAACACAAAGACATGAATCGCAAAGATTAGGGGACCAGTGATATTGTTGGCAATGCTAGAAGCTTAGAAGATATATTTAAAAGCCAAGGTTAGCATTCTTTGAAATATACAGTTGTGTTCAAAAGTTTGGAAACAGCAAGATTAGAGCTGGGGATTGTATTGAAGATTGTCCTCACTCTGAACCCTTTCTTAATATCTTGGTATCCCTGAATAGATGATCCTCATTTGCTGTTTCCAAACTTTTGAACCCTCCAGTTTACAGTTATGCACTGACACTCATCATGGGATATTGCAATTTTGGTCAGAATTAATCTATTAAGTAACTTTTTGTTGACCTGCTGATAAATGTTTAACTGTCACTGTTATATTGTAAAATAACCCATGAATGAATTGATTTAATATAGAAATGTACACATTTTATTGCCATTTATTGAATGTACTTGTTGTATAAACAGTATGCTGAGTGATCGTTGGTGGTATCTGGTTTTTATTCACCTTGGGAGGGTGTCCTTACATAACCCACATGCTCCTGTCAGGGCTCATGATTTACTGGGACATCCTGCGGCCAATAAAAAAATGAATACCACGAGCGATCACTCCGTGTCCTCTATGTACGGCGATCACGCCGTGTCCTCTCTGTACAGTGATCACTCCGTGTCCTCTATGTACAGCGATCACTCCGTGTCCTCTATGTACAGCGATCACGCCGTGTCCTCTATGTACAGCGATCACTCCGTGTCCTCTATGTACAGCGATCACGCCGTGTCCTCTATGTACAGCGATCACTCCGTGTCCTCTATGTACAGCGATCACACCGTGTCCTCTATGTACAGTGATCACTCCGTGTCCTCTATGTACAGCGATCACGCCGTGTCCTCTATGTACAGCGATCACGCCGTGTCCTCTATGTACAGCGATCACTCCGTGTCCTCTATGTACAGCGATCACTCCGTGTCCTCTATGTACAGTCAGCGCTGCCTAATCGGGATCCTGATAATCGGGATTGCTGATTCTTTAAATTCCCCCGAGGTGTCCCGATAAAGCAGTGCAGACTGGATAGTGCTTAAAGGGATAGAATCATGTATATCTGCCTTGTAAAGAAGCTCAAAAGGCAAAACTCTTTCTTCTACTGTGGTGTTTGGTGTTGCAGTAAAATGGTATATATTTGTACAGCACTTAAAGGGATACATGCAGCTATATCATGTGTATTTACATTGTGTATAGAGCCAAATTTTCTGATTATCCAGGAGGTTTATATATTTTTCACTAAAAATGTAAAATGTAAATTTAAAAATGCTGAACTTGCATTACTGATGATTAAATAAAGAATATTTGATGAAGAATCTCTCTCTCTCTCTCTCTCTCTCTCTCTCCCTCCCTCCCTCGCTATTTTGTGATGATTTCTGTATCAATAAAGAATATGTAATGAAGACTCACCAGTCTAAGTAGCTGTTTCTATCATGTTATCTGAGGAAATCTGATTCTCTTTATATAAAGAGCTGTTTGCTATTTTTTTAAATTCTCTCTTAAATTGTTCAAGGCTACACACAACATAATCTATATTTACATACAGTACGTTGAACATAGCCATTTGTAATATGGAAATAATGATGAAAACATGAACTCATTAAGCACTAAGTAACACAAAGATTACAACACAAATAGGTTACATGTCTTATACTGGAAAATAAATACAAATTGACATACACAGTATATTAGGTTAGTGAACAGTTCTGCTGTGTTGAGTTGTCTTGAGTCTGTGTAGTCCAGTGGTTAAAGAAAAGGGCTTGTAACCAGGAGGTCCCTGGTTCAAATCCCACCACAGCCACTGACTCCTTGTGCTCTGTCTTTTGGGTGACATACTCTGAGACTGTACAAATCAGCGGTTTGTTGTGTGAACTGCACTGTTTGTTAGCATGTGAAATCACACAGGAATATACAATACTGCAGTGTACATTATTTAGGGTTACTATACGATTCCATGTACACAGTTTGGGAGAGTTCAGGCTTTTCAACTCACACCCCAATGCATTCTGGCACGTTTTACCTGACTCAGGTACCTTTCACAGCAGGACTACACTTACCAGAATGCATTGCAGTGTGAGTTGAAAAGCCTGACGTGGCCTGGTGAACATGGAGTCATATGGTAATCTTAAGAATTATATATATATATATATATATATATATATATATATACAGTACTGTGCAAAAGTTTTAGGCAGGTGTGAAAAAATGCTGTAAAGTAAGAATGCTTTCAAAAATAGACATGTTAATAGTTTATATTTATCAATTAACAAAATGCAAAGTGAGTGAACAGAAGAAAAATCTACATCAAATCAATATTTGGTGTGACCACCCTTTGCCTTTTAAACAGCATCAATTCTTCTAGGTACACTTGCACACAGTTTTTGAAGGAACTCGGCAGGTAGGTTGGCCCAAACATCTTGGAGAACTAACCACAGTTCTTCTGTGGATTTAGGCAGCCTCAGTTGCTTCTCTCTCTTCATGTAATCCCAGACAGACTCGATGATGTTGAGATCAGGGCTCTGTGGGGGCCATACCATCATTTCCAGGACTCCTTGTTCTTCATTACGCTGAAGATAGTTCTTAATGACTTTCGCTGTATGTTTGGGGTCGTTGTCATGCTGCAGAATAAATTTGGGACCAATCAGATGCCTCCCTGATGGTATTGCATGATGGATAAGTATCTGCCTGTACTTCTCAGCATTGAGGAGACCATTAATTCTGACCAAATCCCCAACTCCATTTGCAGAAACGCAGCCCCAAACTTGCAAGGAACCTCCACCATGCTTCACTGTTGCCTGCAGACACTCATTCGTGTACCGCTCTCCAGCCCTTCGGCGAACAAACTGCCTTCTGCTACAGCCAAATATTTCAAATTTAGACTCATCAGTCCAGAGCACCTGCTGCCATTTTTCTGCACCCCAGTTCCTGTGTTTTCGTGCATAGTTGAGTCGCTTGGCCTTGTTTCCACATCGGAGGTATGGCTTTTTGGCCGCAAGTCTTCCATGAAGGCCACTTCTGACGAGACTTCTCCGGACAGTAGATGGGTGTACCAGGGTCCCACTGTTTTCTGCCAATTCTGAGCTGATGGCACTGCTGGACATCTTCCGATTACGAAGGGAACTAAGCATGATGTGTCTTTCATCTGCTGCAGTAAGTTTCCTTGGCCGACCACTGCGTCTACGGTCCTCAACGCTGCCCGTTTCTTTGTGCTTCTTCAAAAGAGCTTGGACAGCACACCTGGAAACCCCTGTCTGCCTTGAAATTTCTGCCTGGGAGAGACCTTGCTGATGCAGTATAACTACCTTGTGTCTTGTTGCTGTGCTCAGTCTTGCCATGGTGTATGACTTTTGACAGTAAACTGTCTTCAGCAACCTCACCTTGTTAGCTGAGTTTGGCTGTTCCTCACCCAGTTTTATTCCTCCTACACAGCTGTTTCTGTTTCAGTTAATGATTGTGTTTCAACCTACATATTGAATTGATGATCATTAGCACCTGTTTGGTATAATTGTTTAATCATACACCTGACTATATGCCTACAAAATCCCTGACTTTGTGCAAGTGTACCTAGAAGAATTGATGCTGTTTTGAAGGCAAAGGGTGGTCACACCAAATATGGATTTGATTTAGATTTTTCTTCTGTTCACTCACTTTGCATTTAGTTAATTGATAAATATAATCTATTAACATGTCTATTTTTGAAAGCATTCTTACTTTACAGCATTTTTTCACACCTGCCTAAAACTTTTGCACAGTACTGTATATATATATATATATATATATATATATATATATATATATATATATATATATATATATATATATATATATATATAATACTGTTGTATTCTGCAGATATTTGGGGATCAAACTGTTTTCTGTGTTCTTTCTGTAATATGTCCATGTAGCCCTTCAGTAAATAAGAAGTACTGTACTTTTATTATTCTCTTGCGCCCCCTGGTGCCTGTGTATTGCACAACTAGTGTATGAGGTGGGGTCGAAAGCAAAACATACTGAAGTTTACAACATACAGTAGATTGTTGTCTCTTGGCAATTTGTGACACCGGTACGAAGTTAGTTTCTTTCTTCTTTAAGTGCAGGTAACGATTGTTTTGTATGTCGTGTTCATTTATTTTGTACAACATTAGTCATACAGTATACGGGTTCCGCCCTCTTTATTACAGGAAGAGTAAAGCATGAGTTTCGTTTTCTTCATTTCTTTCATTCCTATCAGCGCAGAAGAAGTGATTTGTGTAAGTACATTATTTTACTGTATTGTATTGAAAGCAAATCTCGATAGAGCTTTTCATTGAGATTGATTCTAACGCTATGCTGTACTTTGAGACACGAGAGGAAATAAAACACGTTCAGTAAAAGGGGTTTTGAAGAAACCATTTTGGACCTTTCAGTTGTAGAATGTAGTGCCGTTGCTGAACTTTTTCAGAACTTCAGTTTAACCGCTGGACATGTAAAGCATATAATGGTGGACAATATCTCTGCTGCTTTTCAGGATATATTGGGAATTTTTGGAAGTGCATTTTGTAATTTTACATTAGAAGCGTGCATTGATTAAGCACTAGAATGCGAGCAGTTTGTAAACGTGAAAAATAAAATAAACCCTTTCGGTCACGATTTTATAATCATTTTTTAAGCAATTAAAAAAAAAAAAAAAAAAAAACGTTAATGTGTACTCTATGGGAAAAGACGTTGCACTGCCAGGCAACACTGGAAATAAAGTAGACAGATAGACAGGTCTCTGATGCTAGCGTGATCCATTAACGATCACAAGAGGAAGAACAGAAACCCTGATAGATTATTAATAGAGGAATAGGTAGCTCTTCCTCTGGGCAGGCTAGCTAAAGATCTTATTGTGTCACAGAAAGGGTTATATGTTAATGTTCACGGCAGCATCTAGTCTCTTCTTGAATGATGCGAGGATCTCCGCTTCGACCACTTCAGTTGACAACCTCGTCCAAAGCTTCAGCACCCTTCTGTGGAGAAGCTCCTTCTCCCCTCGGTTCTGGATTTGCTCTCTGTTCTCTGTAACCCGTGAAGCATGATTGTCACCAGTAACTTTGTTTAACCCTTTATCAATCTGAAATACTTGGATTATTTCTAAGATATATAAATTAAGCTCTGCCCTGTACTGTATTATAGAAATTGTCTATTTGTACTTGTAGTCACTGTTAAGCATCAAAATCTGCTTTTTTCCTTTTGTCTGCAGTTTAGAATTGAGAACAGGAGGCATGGCAAATGTGAGTACATGTTATTTTGAAATAGAAAGGTTAATATACTGTATATATATATATATATATATATATATATATATATATATATATATATATATATATATATATATATATATATATATATAATTCTCCCCCTCTGGAAACGCATACTGTATGTGCACTGTATCTGTATGAATCTATGTCAACATGTACATTTGTTCAGTTCCATTTGGTTCTATAATTATGTTATGTTGCTATTATTTAATCACAATATAAAATAAAAATGTTGACCTTTTTTTTATTCATCATGAAGAATGCACCAGACCAGAAACTTGATCCAAGAAGGTAAATCAAATGTAATTATTTTATCAATAACAAAAACAATATGGAAATAAGACTGACTTATACATGGACAGACGGGATAGATGAACAGGTTACAGATTTGTGGGATCCTCACAGCCTGCCTCCGTGCTGCGTAAGGTAGTTCATAGAAAAACACATTCCATTTCCTATTCACTTTTACAATCAGTGGAAGTGATGAGCAAAGAAGCGACAATCTGCATTCTAGCATCTGATAAATACTGAATATACTGTAAAGAAAGCGAAAATCTGCATTCTAGCATCTGACAAATACTGAATATACTGTAAAGAAAGCGACAATCTGCATTCTAGCATCTGACAAATACTGAATATACTGTAAAGAAAGCGACAATATGATGTGGTTGTAATAGAATCCTATATATGATTTCTCTCACTCTCTCTCTCTCTATATATATATATTAATGAAATCTTTTGGACTGTGGTGAGAATGTAATTTCACTTGCTTACTGTTTCAGAAAAAGATTTTTTAAAAGAAATCTAATAGATGAAGGAAGCCTGCAAAAATCTGGGAACAGGTTCATCTTGAAGTTTCTGAAAATTTACGAGGAGCACATCACAGATAAACTGAAAACAGTCATCCATGGATACATGTCTGAGGTGAGGCTGTGCAAGTCTCTATGGTCTTTGTAAAGCCGCAGCATCCCACAATGACATTGAGTTTTACACTAATATAATGAATGTGCTGGGGGATTAGATCCTTATGAATTGTTCACAGTTCAGACTGGACTGCAGTTCTAACCCTCATGTATGTAGTGCCTTTGTGTAACCTGGCAGTTTTACATGGCATTCTGTCCTTCGTAAATCGGTATTGAGTTGTTGTTGTTGGTTTTAGCTTTGCTGTCTGTAAACTGACTCTCTCTCTCTGTGTCTCTGCTCCTCACCAGGTGCTGCACAGCATCTTCTTTCTGGGCAACATTCACAAGAAGAAAATTATGCCTACAGATTTTTTTGCAGAGGAAGACTTGCTAAAACTAAACAACAAGTTTTCAAAACCTTTTAATGAATTCTGCACCCACCTGCCAACCCGCACGCCTTTTTCCATCCTCCTTGATGCGGTCAGTATAGATCAGAAAACTCAGTGACATTGTCCTGTGTCTCTTCCAGCTGCTCTATTCCACAGTTCCAGTGGAGTTCTCTTCCTCCTCTGTCTGACACCTCTGTGGTGCCCTTCTTCTCTCACAGGATCTTCTTAGAAGTGCTCTTTAGCTGCACACCAGCCTGCTTTCCATGTGCTTTTATCACTGTGTCTACCCTCAGCTCAAGTCTCAACCCTTTTTCATTTCATCTTCTCTAACAGACGAGAAGAAAGACATTCTATTAAAAAAAAATCTGTTCAAGCTTTTTACACCCAAATCCAATGACAGTTTTTTCCCTTTAAAAATGCAGGTGGTAAAGATTAAAGGCAGTCAAAATGAAACACAGGTAATGGAGTACCTGTCGACTTTATTAAAAGAACTGAGTGTGCCAAAACCAACCAAGATGACATATTTCAACTATTACACCTTGGAGGCCACTGTCATCTGCATTTGTCATTATGAAACGACAGGGGGAAAAACAACGAACAAGTTCTATGGAGCCTCCCTGTCCTGCAAGGGGTTACGAGAGCAGCAGGTCATCATCTCCCTCTCGTGTCGACACACATGGACTCTGAAAGTGGCTTACGCAGTGGCCCTTGCAGGTCAAGGTGGTGCCATCCAGCTTCCACAAACAGTGAAATGCAAAGCCTTTAAAAGAATTGGGGGAAAAGACCACTATTGTGAAAAACCTCCATGTACAAATTGCATTAATATATTCAAAGGCGTTACGTTCGAGCCTTGTCATAGTGAAGCCGATGAAGAACCAAAGTGGCCCTATGGCAACTGTGCTGAAACAGAGTCTCTCAGCAAACTCCTCCATGCAGATTCAGCACTCTGTGAACAAGTACAAGTTCTGAAGAACAACATGACAGCTGACCTAGACCTTGAAAGAAGCACAGTCTGGAGCCATGCCACGAGCAGGCTGGTAGAGCTGCTTAGCGGGACAGATTATGTGCGTAATGGCAATGTGTCACAAAGACGGCCGGAGTGGGTGGCGTCAGACCAGACAGGAATACACAGACAGAGACGGTGGTGATGATGAGCTGAGTGCAATGGCTGCACTCAGCGTTTATTAACAAAATAAAAAGGTTTAACAGTACAAAAACAGGACACGGCACTGGTAGCCAAAATAAACAGACATACAGAACGACTAACACTAAACAAACGGTGCACGGACAGACAAACAAACACGGTGAGTACAAACACTTTACGTTTACGATTAATGATTTTAACTCTCCTCTCTCTCTCTCTCTCACCCGTTCTCCTCTTCCGAACACCTAACCACCGACTGAGTGAAAATGTGCATCTATATATACTGTTGTGCTGGGATTCAATTACTAATTAATTATTCACTTGAATCCCAGCACGTGAATTAATTACGTGCAACCCCGTGCCACACATTACATTTAACCAGCACGTGAAGTGATTTGTGCTCTCCTCGTGCCTAAATACAAATCTACACTTTCTAAATACACGTGAAACACAGACCCGTTTATATCCCGTGTACCAATGACTATACACCAACATTAACACTCGCAACACACAACACAACACACAAATGCACACAGGGGCGGGGCGCATTGCCACATATACCCCCCCTTGTGCGCAGCACACATGGCCTCAACGGCCACCTCCCCCCTTAAAAATCCAGCAGTCCAGGACAAAGTCTCGGGCTGGGAAGGGAGGCTTCAGTGGGCCCATGGCTGGCCATGCTGTCAGCACCCCTGCCGGTAGTGGCACGGCTGACAGCCTGTTGGTCCACTCCTGCAGCGAAACTGCTGCTGGGGAAAGTTGTCTCCTGACCTCTCCCCCTGTCTTTGTAGCCGGTAGCTCCCTTTGATGGGGCTCCGACCACAGTACTGCCGGCAGCGAAGAAGCTGCAGTGGGAGCAGGTCTCCGGACCTCCCCCACGATCTCCGGCAGCGAAACTGCTGCAGTGGGAGCAGGTCTCCGGACCTCCCCCACGATCTCCGGCAGCGAAACTGCTGCAGTGGGAGCAGGTCTCCGGACCTCCCCCACGATCTCCGGCAGCGAAACTGCTGCAGTGGGAGCAGGTCTCCTGACCTCCCCCACGATCTCCGGCAGCGAAACTGCTGCTGGGGTTGGTGGTCTCCAGACCTCCTCCCCCTTCTTCGTGGCCGACAGCTCCCCTTTCTGGGGCTCCGGCTACCGTACTCCCCGTGGTGGAGGTACGGGAAGCAGAGACAGCTCCTGCTGTTCTGCTTCTGGCAGTGGCGGAGGCAGCTCCTGCTCCTCTGCTCCTGGAAGTGGCAGAGGCAGCTCCTGCTCCTCTGCTCCTGGCGGTGGTGGTGGCGAAGGCAGAGGCAGCTCCTGCTGCTCTGCTCCTTTCGGTGTAGGTGGCGGAGGCAGAGGCAGCTCCGGCTGCTCTGCTCCTGCCGATGAAGGTGGGAGCAGCGTGTAGTCTCCTGGCGACTGAGGTGGGAGCAGCGTGTAGTCTCCCCCTTTTTCAGGGGACTGGTGCTGCTCTGCCTCTCTTGCAGCGGACTGGTGCGGCTCTGCCTCTGAAGGGGAAACCAGCAGGCATTCTTCCTCTGCTGGTTGTGCTGGGGAAACCAGCAGGCATTCTTCCTCTGCTGGTTGTGCTGGGGAAACCAACAGGCATTCTTCCTCTGCTGGTTGTGCTGGGGAAACCAGCAGGCATTCTTCCTCTGCTGGTTGTACTGGGTAAACCAGCAGGCATTCTTCCTCTGCTGGTTGTGCTGGGGAAACAAGCAGGCATTCTTCCTCTGCTGGTTGTGCTGGGGAAACCAGCAGGCATTCTTCCTCTGCTGGTTGTGCTGGGGAAACCAGCAGGCATTCTTCCTCTGCTGGTTGTGATGGGGAAACCAGCAGGCATTCTTGCTCTGCTGGTGAAGGTGGGAACAGCTGCCTCTCAGGCTTCGGATTCCCGCGGTCCCCCCGTCTGGGCGCTGGACGCTCGCGGTCCCCCCGTCTGGGCGCTGGACGCTCGCGGTCCCCCCGTCTGGGCGCTGGTTCCTTCTCTTCATACTGGGTGGGGCATATGGCTAACGTGTGCCCATAAGCCCCACAGCCAGGGCATAACTCTGCTGCGAGGTTCTTTAAAAAAACCTCCCAGCCATCATCCTCGACCTCCTCCCTTTTGGGCTGTGGACGCCCCGACTCCTCCCTTTTGGGCTGTGGACACTCGGGTTCCCCCCACTCAGGCGTAGGACGTTCGGGTTCCTCCCACTCAGGCGTAGGACGTTCGGGTTCCTCCCACTCAGGCGTAGGACACTCAGGCTCCTCCCACTCGGGCTGTGGACGCTCAGGCTCCTCCCACTCGGGCTGTGGACGCTCAGGCTCCTCCCACTCGGGCTGTGGACGCTCAGGCTCCTCCCACTCGGGCTGTGGACGCTCAGGCTCCTCCCACTCGGGCACTGGAGAGGGCAGCGACTGCTCCTCTCCCTCTTGCTCACTGGAAGGCATCCCTCCCATGTCTGCAGCTAGGTAACCCAGCACCACCATGGTGAGGTCACGAACGGATGCCGGGTTGTGCTGTTGCTCCCAGTCCTCCCATCGTCTCCCATCTCGCATCTGCAGTGCGTGAATAACCATGGGGAGGTCACTGGCGAAGTTCCCCTCGGGGTGCACCAGCCAGTCCCATATTTCCCGGGACGGTGGGGAACCCGGTGGCAGTGGGGGTAGAGGGGTGGCTACTGCCCCGTTGTGGCTGTCCTCCTCCCAGCCCGGCATGCAGGATGAGGGCTGCAGCTGTTGTTGCTGCTGCTGCTTCTGCTGCTTCCTGCAGCTCTTTCTTCCCATCCTCGCTTTACTTTTTTTTTTTTTTTTTTTTTTTTTTTCACAGAACCCCCTCTCCTGGTCTGACGCTTGGAGGCGCTATTATCCCACGATGACACCACGTGTCACAAAGACGGCCGGAGTGGGTGGCGTCAGACCAGACAGGAATACACAGACAGAGACGGTGGTGATGATGAGCTGAGTGCAATGGCTGCACTCAGCGTTTATTAACAAACGACTAACACTAAACAAACGGTGCACGGACAGACAAACAAACACGGTGAGTACAAACACTTTACGTTTACGATTAATGATTTTAACTCTCCTCTCTCCGTCTTTCCTCCCCCTCCCGTCTGCTGTCCAGCTGCTCCAGCAGCGCCGACAGTGTGGCGTAGTCCATCTCTTACTTCTGACGACCACGTGTCACAAAGACGGCCGGAGTGGGTGGCGTCAGACCAGACAGGAATACACAGACAGAGACGGTGGTGATGATGAGCTGAGTGCAATGGCTGCACTCAGCGTTTATTAACAAAATAAAAAGGTTTAACAGTACAAAAACAGGACACGGCACTGGTAGCCAAAATAAACAGACATACAGAACGACTAACACTAAACAAACGGTGCACGGACAGACAAACAAACACGGTGAGTACAAACACTTTACGTTTACGATTAATGATTTTAACTCTCCTCTCTCTCTCTCTCTCTCACCCGTTCTCCTCTTCCGAACACCTAACCACCGACTGAGTGAAAATGTGCATCTATATATACTGTTGTGCTGGGATTCAATTACTAATTAATTATTCACTTGAATCCCAGCACGTGAATTAATTACGTGCAACCCCGTGCCACACATTACATTTAACCAGCACGTGAAGTGATTTGTGCTCTCCTCGTGCCTAAATACAAATCTACACTTTCTAAATACACGTGAAACACAGACCCGTTTATATCCCGTGTACCAATGACTATACACCAACATTAACACTCGCAACACGCAACACAACACACAAATGCACACAGGGGCGGGGCGCATTGCCACACAATGATATTCAGTTCTTTGTCCCCTAACCCACCACTCCCCTCCCCTCCGAGTCCCTTTTAGCTCCACTCTACCAGTAAGTTATGTATCTTGTAAAATCAAGCTAATTCCTGATCCCCGCTGGCTCAGATCTACGTGTGCTTTGAATGATTCTGTTGTACTATCTGGAGATCCAGCTACCTCAGGCTGTAGTAATTGGTTTGTATGGTAGTAATTTAGGATGGGTGTGTGTATTTTTATACTTTTCTAAAAATTAATATATATATATATATATATATATATATATATATATATATATATATATATATATATATATATATATATGTGTGTGTGTGTGTGTGTGTGTGTGTGTTAAAAAGATAAACACTATTTTATGAATGCACTGTAAATTCTCACCTGGTGTCTTAAATTTTTAATCTGGGTTTTACTTAATGTATCAATAATTGGAATTTAAAATAAATCAAACCAAACATGAATACATCTTATTAGAACGTGCCCTATAGTCTGGACATCGCGGGTTCGAGTCCAGGCTATTCCTTTGCCGACCGTGGACGGGAGCTTCCAGGGGGTGGCACTCAATTGGCAGAGCTCCGTGCGGGGGGAGGGAGGGCTAGGTCGGCCAGGGTGTCCTCGGCTCACCGCGCACCAGTGACCCCTGTAGTCTGGCCAGGTGCCTGTGGGCTTGCCTGTAAGCTGTGTTGTCCTCCGACGCTGTAGCTCTTGGGTGGCTGCATGGTGAGTCTGCAGTGTGTAAAAAAGTAGTCGGCTAACGGCACACGCTTCGGAGGACAGCGTGTGCTCGTCTTCACTGCTCCCGAGTCAGTGCAGGGGTGGTAGCGGTGGGCTGAGCTTTAAAAAATTATTGGACATTACTAAATTGGGGAGAAAACAATAAAGAAAATAACTGGCGACCACTAAATTAAAAAAAAAAAATAGTCTACCTAAAAAAGCTGATTATTAAATACTGGAAAGGAGAGAAATGTCCAACTTTCACAGAATGGAAACTTCTAATGCTGTGTGTATTACTGGTGGACGGGCTCCACCAATGTATTACTGGTGGACGGGCTCCACCAGACAGACACAGGAAATTGAAATGACTTCCTTAAAATGTGGGAGCCCATTTCAGAATGAATTACACAAACAGATATGTGGTATGCATGACCGTCAGCTCACTGCAGTGACTTTTAAACATGTTGCCACATTGGTGACCACACTATTCCTGTTTTGTAATAATTATTAATTAGGTCTGGGTTGGGTTGTGGGTTTAGAGATCTACATGTATGAATGGTAAAGTTATATATTTGAGAATATGTTTGTATTATAAGATTGCATATATTGTGACATTAGCAGTTTGTTTTGTGCTTCTCAATTGGAGCGTCTCATTTACTACAGTGTCTGTTTCTTCTGTAAGCCGAGATGACTGCACTGTGAATAGAGGGCTCTGATACCAGGTTGCATCTAAAGGCAACACTGCAGAGCATCCACACATATTCATTTATAAATATTCATAACAATAATAAAGATACACAACCTACATTTTAAATTGAAAAGGTTTTGGTAAATACAAAATGTTCTTTCTGAAGAGGTGCAGTGACTTTTTTGTAGCATGCGTACAAAGCAGCCAATCAACACAATTGGAATTCCCTCCCCCAAACTTCTCTCCTCCTAGA
Source organism: Acipenser ruthenus (assembly GCF_902713425.1). Classification (NCBI taxonomy): domain Eukaryota; kingdom Metazoa; phylum Chordata; class Actinopteri; order Acipenseriformes; family Acipenseridae; genus Acipenser; species Acipenser ruthenus. The sequence continues at coordinate 836,559 of NC_081223.1, forward strand.
TTGATACATTATGCAGTATGCAAACAATACAGATTTGAATAATAACCTTGTTAAATGATGTTTTAGCTGAACCATTAAACTCTATAAACATTTTCTCATAGCTTTAAATTTAGGATTCTGATGGAGAGTTTCAAAACTTATATTGGGTCACAAAAAAACTGTTAAAAAAGACTAGCTGCAGGGGTAAAGGTCAATGAGTTGACAGGGGTAAAGGTCAATGAGTTGACAGGGGTAAAGGTCAATGAGTTGATGGGTAAAGGTCAGTGAGTTGACAGAGGTAGAGGTCTGCGATAGTGCATTATACTACACTATACTGCATTATACTACATTATACGTAGTTTCACTGCATTCTTTGGTCTCGCCTTTCGAGGGACTCCCACCCATAAATTAGCTTGCTGATAAGTGGAGAGGCTGCCCATAGGGAAGCCATTGGCAGGGGGGCAGGATAGCTGCCCTTCCCATTAGATAAAGCAAGAAAGCAGGTGGAGCCTGAGGAGGAGGCAAACTGATGCACACCAGAGTCGTTATGGATTGAGGTAAGATTTACATCCCTTTCAAAAAGGACAGAAATAGGAATTATTCTGCCAAAATAGGAAGGGTAGGCATGTCTGCTGTCACACTTACAGTGGGGCTCATCAGACATGACAGTGTTGATAAGCAGTGAGTGAAGTATGTCTGCTGTCACACATGTCAGAGTGTTGATGATTAGCAGTGGGTGATGTTAAAAGAGTCGTATTAAAGTGGGTTTGACTGCATAGCAGAATAATGTTTCAACCTTATGGGGAACCACACCTTTACAATGAATGCACTTTAATGAATCACTGAAAGTCATGATAAGCCATCATGAACCGGTTAGTCAGCTTTTCAGTTTCAGTTGCTTGTGTTTCCTCCCTGCCATGGGAACCAAACCTGGGGTCAGTTACAGTGAGAACTGTGTGTCTCTGTAATTCAGCCTTGGTACAGCTGTGTAATTGCAACTGGAATTACACCATATTGAGGGATTCCACTTCAGTTATGCATGCATTTGTCATTCCATCACTATTCTCGTATTTTCAACCACTTTTGGTGACACCACCCCCCCCAAAAAAAATAAAATAATAATAAAAATAACACTATGTAACACAATTTTTGGTTCCTGGGTAGTAAGTGTTATTTCCTAATTGCTTATGCCTCAAAAGTATAGAAAATGGCTATTATTCCCCACAAACTTTGCTTTTGTGACCAGGACAGTGATATTTTGAAATTTACCTATTTCCAATGAGAAAACGTTCGAATTTGTGTCTTTTCGTTCACATAAAGTCAGAAAAAAACAACATATGAATCCAAATTAACATGTATTTATACTAAAGTAATACAAAAATGACTACAAAAGATTTAGAAGTGAGTAGTTTTTTGAGATTTACGATTATACTGTAAATCACTTTCACGAATCAGCCCCCAAATGTAGTCCCCCATCATGTTCTCGTTATACTGTCCTTGGTAGCAGCGTTCAAAGTCCAGTATATCCTGGTGGAAGCGCTCGCCTTGCTCCTCCGAGTACGCTCCCATGTTCTCCTTGAATTTATCAAGATGAGCATCTAGGATATGGACTTTGAGGGACATCCTACAGCCCATTGTGCCCAACAAGCTCCACATAGTTTTCGGCCTTGTGATTGCCCAGGATGCCCCGAACCACTGCGACAAAGCTGTTCCAAGCCGCTTTCTCCTTACTAGTGAGCTTCATGGGGAATTCATTGCACTCCAGGATCTTCTTTATCTGTGGTCCAACGAAGACACCGGCTTTGACCTTTGCCTCAGACAGCTTAGGGAAGAAGTCTTGAAGGTACTTGAAGGCTGCCGACTCCTTATCTAGAGCTCTGACAAATTGTTTCATAAGGCCCAATTTGATGTGCAGTGGTGGCATCAGCACCTTCCGTGGGTCCACCAGTGGCTCTCACTTGACGTTGTTCCTCCCCACAGAGAACTCGGTCCGCTGTGGCCAGTCCCGCCTGTGGTAGTGTGCCTTGGTGTCCCTGCTGTCCCAAAGGCAAAGATAGCAGGGAAACTTGGTAAACCGCCTTGAGACCCATCAGGAATGCCACCATTTTGAAGTCTCCTATGACCTCCAAGCCGTACTCATCATACTTCAAGGCGTCCAGCAAGGTCTTGATGCTGTTGTAATCCTCTTTGAGGTGCACCGAGTGAGCCAGGGGAAGAGACGGGTACTTGTTCCATTATGGAGCAGCACGGCTTTGAGGCTGCTGGATGAGCTGTCAATGAAGAGGCGCCACTCATTCTGGTTACAGGCGATTCCGATTGCCTCGAACAGACTGGTCACATTGTGGCAGAAGCAGAGCCCATCTTGACGGGTGAAGAAGCTGGAAAAAGGTTGGTGACGCTTCCTCTGATCTGCGACTTGCACACTTTCATCCAACAAGTTCCACTGCTTGAGCCTAGACGTCAAAAGCTCGGCATTGGACTTGGTGAGACCAAGATCTCTAATCAAGTCGTTGAGGTCTTTTTGGTTGGGGTAGTATGGGTTTCTCTCCTCAGCTCCACCTCTGAAATTGTCATCTGGATCTACAACGTCTTCCTCGCTCTCTGACTTGCTGCTATCTTCTAAAGACGGCTGCTCTCTCTCCAGAGGAGTGGGTACGGGGAGCTCATGGCAGTGTGGCACCGGGGCGATGGATGAAGGAAGGTCCGGATACGTGATAGCAGGTGCATTCTTGCCAGTCCGACGTTTGGAAGGGTCCACCATACAGAAGTAGCAGTTGCTTGAGTGGTCAGTGGGTTCCCGCCAAATTCTTGGGATAGCGAACTTCATGGCTCTCTTTTCCCCTCTGTACCATCCTACAAAAATACATTTATTTCACCCATGACTAATGTGTAAGAGATTCTCGCAACATTTTTCATATATGATATATTTTTTCAATAACATTGAAAATTGTAAAACATTTTAAAATTAAAAACTTTTACAATTTTAAAAATTTTAACAAATTTTATAACATAAAATTCCGAGCAACAATTGTCCATCTTACCTTCCAGAGTTTTTTTGCAGTGCTCGCAGGTGAAATGAGGTGCCCAGGGTTTGTCTTGATCCTCGACAGGCATGCCGAAATATGCCTTGTAGGCCTCACACATCTTAACAGATGCTTCCACGGAGTACTTTTTCGCTCTTGTCTTGATAAATTGCCCGCAGACATAGCAAAATGCGTCTGCCGGATGCTTGCAGCCTCTTGATGCCATCTCAGAAAAATGCAGATATGTATCGACTTAGGCAGCTGGAACTGAACTGGTGGGCTTAAGGCCCCTGTATTTATACTACTATTTACATTACTGGAAAGTTCTAGAAAGTTCTAGAAGTTACTCCAAGTTTACTCAGCACTGAATCTATCTGGAATGTTCTGGAAAATAGGTAAATTTCAAAATATCACTGTCCTGGTCACAAAAGCAAAGTTTGTGGGGAATAAAAGCCATTTTCTATACTTTTGAGGCATAAGCAATTAGGAAATAACACTTACTACCCAGGAACCAAAAAAAAAAAAAAATTGTTACATGGTGTTATGAAGAGCAGTGGTGCTCTGGCTCCCTCTTGTGGTCAGTGTTAATATCTGCAGTCGGTGCTGCTTGTCAGGGCTCTGTTTGATGTTTCTGACACGTCTCCAGGCTCCTGCTTCATCTGATTGCCACTCTAACACTCCAGTGTCCTGTGCAGTGTCCAATCCCACATGTCATTTAGAAACAGTGAGACACTGATCCAGTGTGGGGAGTGGCAGTGCTCTGATAAAGGCTTGTGTGCCACTGGGCTCTGTTCAACAGGGCTGCTGTGGATTCTACAGGAGAGAGGGGGGCTGAGAGAAGCAGACAGCAGGAATACACACAGGCTCCTTCTTACTGCACTGGGGAGGCGCTATAGGAGAGAGGGGGTTGGGGCAGTCGGGGGGTGTTAGTGGTGCTCTGGCTCCCTCTTGTGGTCAGTATTAATATCTGTACTGTGTCTCTTGGAGGTCACATTAATGAGTGCACTTTATTCACTTGAACACAGAGCAGCTCCTGTGTTAGCTGTCACTGAATCTCTTTATTCCATGATTTGCTGTATTGAGCTGGAGGCTCAGAGAGTGTTTCCTCTTTCCTATCAGCTGTGTGTTTTGTGTTTAAACCTCAGAGCACTCTGGATATTTACTGTCACACCCCCTCCACAAATTACACTTTCTAATTAAAATGTAGTCTTATTGCTGTGTTAATACATTATGGACAGCAGTGGTGCTCTGGCTCCCTCGTGTGGTCAGTGTTAATAACTGCAGTGTGTCTCTCTGCACTTTAGTCAGTGAACACAGACCAGCTCCTGTTTCCAAATTACACTTTGTCATTAAAATGCTGCTTTTATCATCAAGATCTTTGGGCTACTTCTCATCTGAGAAAACATCAGCTATAAAGAGTATAACCCATATTTTAATTATTAAGTAATTGAAGAAACAAAAACCAAGGTTACATTACTCAATATAATGTTTTATTTGCTGTGATTGTACAATGCCCCAGTTAGCTCACATCTAGAATACTGTGTACAGTTTTGGTCACCTCACTACAGAACAGATATTATTGCACTGGAGAAGGTGCAGAGAAGGGCAACCAGGCTTATCCCAGGACTAAGTGGCATGAGCTACGAGGACAGGCTAAAAGAATGAAATCTCTTCAGCCTTGAAAAAAGATGAGAACGAGGGGACTTGATTGAAGTCTATAAAATCCTACCTGGTCTAGACAAAGTGAACTCGAGACACTGCTTCAAATTGAACAGAGAGAGCAGAACACGAGGTCATGAATGGAAGCTGAGGAAAAGCACATTGAGAACAGAAGCTCGGAAGAACTTTTTACACAGAGAGCTGGAAACACGTGGAATAGGCGACCAGATGAAGTAGAAGGAACCAAAACACTGGGAGCATTTCAAACAAGACGAGATACTGTGCTTTTAGATTGGAGCCCCCAGGAGAGGAGATTGCTGTGCTAACAAGGGACCAGCCTTGATGGGCCCAATGGCCTTTTCTCCTTCTCAACTTTTCTTATGTTCTCATGTTTCCTGACATTATTATTGTATTTATGAACAGCATTCCTATCCTGTGCAGTGTGCTCTTACACTAGATAACTGACCTTGGCTCTCATTAATGCCCTCCCCTTGACTTGGGCCCCTTGTATTTCACCCTCACAACTACAGTATCTTGTGCTGAACTCACTGCATTGGACATTAGTGCTGAGAGTTAGTTCAACTCTCTATAAAACCAGATCAAGACAATCATTTCTGAACAATATGATAATATAGATCCTGGCCAGGTTTCTGCAGGTACCAGTGGAGGGAGCTGCTAATGGATTGACTGGCTGTACAGCTGATAGAGACAGTGTGTCCTGGGAGAACAGACTGAGCTGGTGGAGACTGAGTCAGAAAAAATACAATAAAAAAAGGTTTTGAAATAATTCTCTTTAATTCTCACCCGAAGCAAAGAGCCCCAGTGTCCCCAGCAGTAGAAGCAATGGCATCATTGTACTGTGTGTTTCAGTGACTCTGAAAGGGCTGAGCAGTGACTCATCAATACGGTGTGTCTTAAAGTGTTTGGAGCAGTGAGGCAGGCACAGGTATGCAAAGCACCTTCCTTTATACAAATCCTGTCCCAGGCAGTTAGATGAGATCTGAGCCGTGAGCACCAGTGGGGAAGCAGAAAAGAGCAAAGAAACAATGAGAAAGTATAGGAGAAATCTTTCAAAATGACATGAACCAGAACAACAACTTAATGAGAATCATTTGACAAACTCACCGTCAAAAGTTCTCTTTTCAGCTCAGTCACTAGGGAAGGCAGTAAGTGGAGTAAACCGGGCACTTCCAAAGAGCCCCAGGAAGAAAAGTGTCGTGGGAAAGAAACTGGCAACTCAATTTGGTTTGGCTCTGGTAGATAAGCACGCTTCCACACAAAGAGCTGAAGTTAGTGAAACAGAATGTCAGGTTTGTGCATTCTATGAGATTGATTGTGTGTCCCGTCAGCTGCCTGGACGAAAAGACTGCATCACTATCAGAAGAGAGGAGGCACAAAAAAAAGAATGCACAAAAAAGTGCTCATGATGACGGTTCTTGAAGCTCACTGCCTCTTCAAGAATGAATATCCTGATGGAAAAATCAGAACATCAAAAAAAGTCTGCAGCATTGCGCCCTGTGCACGTGCAACCTGTCTGTCTGTCGTTACCATGAGAACACAGAGATGCTACTAGATGGTTTGAAAATCTCCTGGTCATTGGGTCACTTTGCAACTGGCAGATGAAATGCTGCCTTGGCCAGTGTGACACATGCCAAGACCTTGCTAGTTCTATCAATCAGGTAATACAAGGCAATGATAATGAAGATACAATTGTACACTACTACCAATAGATGGCTAACAATAAAAAGAAACTGCTTGAGTCAACATTACACGATGCCAAGGAGGAGCTCAAACCCAGCGCACCATTCTGCAGAGCCACAGTTTTATTGCCAAGGTGCAACTTCACCAAATCAAGACACTGAAGATGAATTGAAATGAATGTGAAGCTATACTTCAGGAAGATTTCTCAGAACACTTCCCTATAAAGCAGCAAGCTGAAATAATGTGAGCTCACTGGATAACAGAAGGAGTGCCTCTGTTTCCAGCAGTTCTCACAGCTCAGTCTGTTAGTACTTCTTATGTTGTGCTCAGTGATGAACGGCAACATGACACATTTGCAGTTGTTTGCTACAATCGGGCTATTCTTGATGAAGCCTCAACAGCCAACATCTCTAACTTGCACATCTTTTCTGATGGTGCTGAGAGGCAATTTAAAAACAGATTCATCTTGTCCACCCTTACCATGCCGAGCAATGTACACTGTAGTCTGCATTGAGTTGATTGGAGTTTTTTTGCCCCAGCACACGGCAAAGGGCCAGTTGCTGGAGTTGGAGGTAAAGTAAAGCGTGCAGTTTGGAGGCGCATTCTGCAAAAGCATGCTGTTGTCAACACAGCAGAAGAATTTGCTAAGGTGGCAAAAGAAGCATGCCCAAATGTGAGCATCATTTATATTACAAAGCATGTGGTAAAGAAGGCACAAGATGAATGGACAAACAGGTGGGAACAGAACTGTCCAAAGAAAACCCCAAACACACACAGCATTCACTATGCTAGAACGCTTAGCAACACTGAACTTGGGCTCAGCACAGTAGGTCCATTTGTGGAAGAAATTCAGCCTGACTGGAAAGTGGTCAGTGTGTTTGGCATTGTGGATCAAGCAACAGCTATGGTAAAGTATCCATTCAAAAGCTTTGAATTGTCAGTAAATGAGTACTGCATTGTTATGTATGAAGGCAAGTGTTCCCCTGGCATAGCTGAAGAAACCATACCGGCCCTGCCAGAGGAGCTCCTCAGTGTTTTGCATCCATGCAAAGGGGGCTAGAAGTGGCCGACACAAAAGGATGTAACATGGTACCTTGCTTCATCTGTTCTCAAAAGGATTGATGCCCCAGTACCTGTGAATACCCGGGGAGTCTATGCCTTTCAAGAAAACATTACAAACTCTGCAGACACTTCACTGTGTGAGCGCTTCAGCTTGCGCTGTGTTCACATCCATGCATTTTTCACAGTGGTTACGTCAGTTACAGGACCTGGTTATGTCAGGCACGTCATGTTTGGGGTTCTAGTAGAGGGTAGAATAGGAGTGGTGTCAATTGTTTCCTTACATTTGAGGACCAGACACTGTTCATTATTTTGTGCAGCTCAAAATGTATAATTGCCTCTTTATTTCACAAGACTTATTTTGTTAATGTCAATTTTATGATACGTCAGTTACCAAATAAAATGTCTCTGTTTTAATAAAATGATTTACTGATTATTTCTAATGTCATATTTACTTGAATATATGCACACTAGTATTATCCATAGGTAAAACTACACTAGTTTGGCCAATCTCACTTTAGGTAGTACTGTTTGAGATCAAGAAACATACATTTTCTGCTCTAAGTTACATCAGTTACGCTTTGCCCATCTAAGCCACGGTGCCCCGCGTCACTTCAAACCTGCGGCAGAGGCTTTCAGCATGGTAATGTATTTCCCATACCATGCACCACTCCAAAATGAACTACGGGACATTTCTGCAAATGAAACAAAACATGCATTTCCCACCTCAGACATGGAAATCTGCATTCATTTCATTTGTTCAAGTGCACGCTTCAGTTCCACAAACATTAATGGCAAATTCACTTGATTTTTTCAAGAAGGTAAAACCTCAGGTCCCACAGAGATTTGAACTGGGATATCTGCATTCAGAGTCCAGGGTGCTAACCAGTACACCATGGAACTGAAGGTGAAGGGTCTGTCACTCCCCCTACTCCAAGGTATCAAATGTCCCTACTGATGACCCTTCGAGCGCCCAGCCTTAACCATGTCTCATTGCACACAACCGTCAACATTACAGCATCTGGTACCGATAAACATTACATGTTGGAAGTTTGTCAGAATCTCAAACCTGTAAAATGTCATACCTTATTAATTCTGTATTGTTGGTACAAACATTTGATGGGTGCAGGTTTGTTGTCAAAAGCAGAGCACTGTTGGTGTTTTGTTATGTCTGTGTTTTAATTTGGAAGTCTCATGTTTTTGCTTGTGCTGTGTCTGTGTAAATGTGTGTGCATACAAATGAACTGGAAACAATGTCATGTTTTCTTATTTGAAATGAGCTCGCCAAAAAGAGGCAGCTTTCTATGTTGAGGGTAACTATTCAACACTAGTTGGTGTGGACCTTGCTTTGTTTAACAAAACCTCTATTTCATAATCCTATGAATAGTACTCACTTTAACTTAAGAAAAGCCTTCAGTAGATCTACGCAGTTCTGGTATAATAAGCTGTCATATTACTGGAATCAAAGGGAAATGAATATATGAGTTATTAGTGTCAGTGTTTCCCAGCACCCATCACTGTGAGCAGCTCCTTCCTCCAGACACAGACCACACTGTAGTGTTTAGATGACTGGGTGTGAGGAGCCTTGTGTTAACAATGGGAGGACTGGGCTGACTGGGGAGGTAACTGCTGCCTATTTCAATTGTCTTATTACTGTGTTATAACATTATGGACAGCAGTGGTGCTCTGGCTCCCTCTTGTGGTCAGTGTGAATGATGGCAGTGTGTGTAGTTTGGCAGGGTACTGATGTCTGTTTCCAGGCTATACAAACACAGAGGGGGATTCAATCAAACACTAAGTTCACAGTTTAATAGAAGAGTGGGTTAGTTCTATTTGTATATGTGTTCTAAGCACTGCACTTCTGTTTCAATAAGTGTCACAGACAGTTCTATGAGATCTGAGCTGTGAACACAGGTGGGACTTGACAGGGTTGGGTGACTCACAGTACAGTTAGATTATCCTTCCTGTAGATTCATGTTTAGCCTCTCAGTGCTTTCCTGCTCTCTAGGAGGGGCATTAGAAATCTGCCTATTCAGAATGAACTGGCCCATAAGTGTTGAGACATGTGTGCCAGGGAGCTGCTGCACACATAAGGAATGAAGGAGACCAGGTGGGTAACAAGGATGACACAGGAGGCAAGACAATGAAGAATAAACTGCCTTCAATAACACTGATGTGCTGCTCCTTAATAAAAAATAAGAATTCACTCAGGAATGTATGAATTCATCATTTATTTATTTTTATTTAAATTTAGATACATTGTTTTTTTTTATTATACTAAGTTATAATCTGAGGTATATCAATATAGTGTTAACATTTTTTTCAGTAATTAAGAATAAAGTGTAAAATTCTATTTCAAAAGAAGACATGGTTTGTTCATTGTAATTAACAGTAAGTTGTGTCTTGATTTTAATCTTAAAAATATGTTAAAGTTCGATGTTATTCATTTATGTATTAGTATTAGTTTTGAAAATACATTAAAACACATCAGATTGACACAATGAAAAATATCCAGCTGGACTCCACAGAGTCAGACAGTGTAACTACACATCACTGCAATACTGGGCTTTGCTGTTTGCTGGACTTCTTTTTTAATATGTTGTCCAGTGGATCATAAATAAATCAATCTCAATATGCATACAGTTCAATTGTCTTAAAAAAATAAACATTCTTCTGTTTGTATATAGAATGTGTTGCTGATGAAGTGGAATCATTAAAAGAGTAAAATGAAAAAAGTAAATAATACAATTTGAAGTTAAATATGCAATTTATTTATTTATATATACATTTACAGAAAGAGAAGCAAAATGTTTGGTTTACTTTATTTTCAGCTTGTATTTAATTATCAGGAAATGAACAATGTTCACCTGCAGTCCAGCTGAGGGAGGTTTTTGTACGGGTGTGTATCACTGTGTGAACACAACTCTACTGCTGGGGATGTGGAAACTCTGACAGTAGTAATCTCCTGCATCTTCAGCCTGGACTCCACTGATGGTCAGAGTGAAGTCAGTCCCAGATCCACTGCCACTGAAACGAGTTGGGATCCCAGACTGAAGGGTACTTGCAGCATAGATCAGGAGTTTGGGAGCTTCTCCAGGTTTCTGCTGGTACCAGGCTAGGTAGTTGCTGTACACTGCGCTGCTGACTTTACAGCTCAGAGTGACTGTGTCTCCTGGGAGAACAGATTTCACTGCTGGAGTCTGAGTCACAGTATACTGTCCACTGGATTCTGAAAATAATAAATAATAATATAGAACTTTAGAATAAATTAGTGAATTAAATAATGAAAACGCATTACATTTCAGCACATTTTCATTTCATCTTTTTAATTTCTCTGTTTTACTTTGTATTAAGAATTGTCCCAGAAACAGATATTTCTTTAAACATGTTTTTCTAAATGATTCTTACCGTGAGTGCAGATGACAAGTGCCCAGATGAACATGCTGATAAAAGTCATTGTTGTTGTGGATTCTGTTGCCATGAAGGGCAGCTCTCAATCATGAAGTGTTAAACTCACAGGGCTATAAACACTCCCAGAGCACTGAAGCATGTGCTGCCAATGCAAAGTGTCTTTTCTATGCAAATTGTCTTCCTTGGCACAGCAGCCACTTTTAGCCAAGCACTGCTCTTAAGTTTAAACTCTTCTAACTGATGCAGTTTCTTTGCCACTCAAAAAATAGCTTATAGTTTACTTTGTGTTGAGTTTGTACAAACACAGCTATTTCTCTCTCTTCTCCCTTCTCTCAAACAATTAATCTTAGCCACAGCTGTGATTATGTAGATTTGTTACACAGTTTAAATAATTATTAATTGTCAAATATTAAAATCAGAGCTGCAGGTTAACAAATCCATCATAAACTTTGTGAAATCAAATCCATTCAAGAAGCAAACATTTTGATTTTGCACATTGCTAATGTTGGTGAAAAGTTTCCAGTTTTTTTTTCCTGTGGACCCCCTGGACTGTCTCTGAGGACCCCAGGTTAAGAACCACTGCTCTGGATTAAAGAGCATCATTTTATTACTCTCTCTCTCCCTCTTGTGGTCACAGAGTGTAGTGCAGTTAGTTTTGTTTGGTGTTTTGACAAAACATTGACAAGAGTCCCTGCAATGGGGGTCCTGTACGGGTGGTTCCATGGTGTAATGGCTCGCACTCTGAATCTAGCGAGCTGAGTTCAAATCTTGGTGCATTCGTGTTATATTTGTCTCACAGAAACACTTTATACTCTGGTTGTGGTTTAAATAACTAATGTTTTAAACTCTGGTTTAGTGTCTTTCATAGTAACTAATATTAGGACATACACTACTGATACTGCAGATTCCATCCTCGCCCCGCAGTGGAGGAGCGACCTTCCTATGGATGTCAGGACTGCCCAGTCCCTGACCACCTTCCGGAGCCTCCTCAAGACACACCTCTTCAGACAGGACCTGTAAAACTCAACTCTCCCCTTCTGGACATTATAGCACTCTGCCTTTAATGCACTTTAACTTGCACTTATATGCTCCATATTTACTGTTTTTAATCCTGCACTGAACCCAATCTGTAGTATCTTATTTATTAAAAAATTTAGATTGTGTGTGTGTGTGAGAGAGAGAGAGAGAGAGAGAGAGAGAGAGAGAGAGAGAGAGAGAGAGAGAGAGAGAGAGAGAGAGAGAGAGAGAGTCCTGAGACTGAGGCAACACATCCAGGAGGAGAGACTGCTCCCTACGATAGAGCTGACAGCACTGAGGGTGTGTGTGTGTGTGTGCGTGAGCATGCTTGCCTGTGCGTCATATATAATTTAGTGTGTGTAAAGAAAAACGGTTTTGTCACTTGCATTAAACCCGGTTCTTAATATTTTGTTTTTCAAAGTCAGCATAACGCTATACAACACAGTCCGTTTAATTACTCTATACACGTTTTAAATGTTTACAAAACTCGACAATGTTGCCGAATTTGTCATTCAGACTTGTTTAGTTTTAATCAGTTTTGCCTGCTTGTTACTTTTTTTCAGCCAACACATTTAAATGATCCTTGTTTGTTACATTTTAAAAGATTGTTTTAAACGTTACAATGTAAATGTTGACTCAGTAGCTACCATTAAATGTTTCACCCTCGGTGTCTTTCTTTGATGCGCTGTTAATTTTAGACGACTTGCAATTTTTTTTTTTTTACATGAAACTTGTTTTTTTATAGGTATATAAATGTCAATTGCTGTGCATAAACTCATCAGCAAATCAATTAATATGACATGTAGTTTACTAGCTCGCTATTTATTAATTTATTTATACATTTATAATATAAACATGTATTCATTTCTACATGTATTTATTTAAACATATTTATTTCTAAATGTATTTATTCCTCTATGCATTTATTTAAATCATTTATTTATTTCTACCAAATAAATTATTCCTTTATTTTTAATTAAACGAGGAACTACAATTTATCAGAGATAGACAAGGAAGCTACATGCCACTCTTGTGTGCAATTCCATTCTATGGTATCTACCCTAACAAACAGGAAACTAGAAATTTTGACAGGAAATCAAAGCTGGTCAGGCTTCGATGTAAGCTTAAAAAAGGAAACGTTTTAACAACTGCGCAGTGGCGCAGCAGGTTAAGGTCGTGTGCTCTTCAAGAGCGTCATGTTGCGAGTTCAAACCTCTGTGTTTTACTTTGTTTCTCACTGCGATATGTGCTGTTTTAAAACATAATGTGTTTAATATAAATGGTGTGGATATCAAACTGCTTGCACACCCTGGTATGTTTTGACGTTGACCAACATGTGGAATCACATGACTGGTAGATGTCCAGTTATTTAGCTTTTCTGTTTGAATAGTCGCTACACATCCTTAAAAAGTAGACGGAGGAGGAAGAAGAATAACAATTTCACCTTAGTTTGACAACTTATATCTCATTGTGTATAAGAGGTATGTACGTTTTTTTCACATTTGAGGTAAGAAAGTTTCTGACTTTTGATTCTGGTACAGATGGTAATTCTAAGTGATTTAGTTTTGCCGTTGCAACATGGTAAAAACAGCTAAACTCTTTGAGCTGTCTAGAGACTCTCGGTAGTTTCAAACAAGTTTTCCTAACTTGTACGAGGAATTACCGTTCCTCTCAATCAGTTTCTGTGGTTCTTTGTTATTGTCATTTTGTTACAGAACTGTGGTCATGTGTAATGTGTTTTCATTATGATAATAAAGCTACAGTTATAAAATAAAATAAAAAATTGTTGAAAAAAAATAAAATAAAGCTACAGTTACTTGAAATATATATACAAAAATATATATACAGAATGATGCAAATGTATTTGACTCTATTCACATCCCCTCACATTTAAAATCCTCCACAGGTTGGGAGCCTCTCAACTCAGATTAAGGTTGATACTGTATAAATGCAGAACCAATCGTTCCAGATGGATGAGACCATTCATTTTTAAATACATGTAATTCGATTTTTCATTTGGTATTATTTGTATTGAGGCAGGGAGGCTGCAGTTGTTTCTAAGCGACAATGAATCTGGAACAACATTCTTAGGGTTCGTGTCATACGACTTTGTGTCATCAAAGCTGTTTCTGGTGACGTTCAGTGGATTATATTTAGAATCTTTGGTTCTGTCATTCACTATTTTCTCAAATAAGATGACAAATTAATAGCTCAGTTGGTTACAGTGAAAGAAACGCGCAGCAGTCAGCCCGGCTAGCTCAGTCGGTAGAGCATGAGACTCTTAATCTCAGGGTCGTGGGTTCAAGCCCCACGTTGGGCGTCCTTTTTAAATACAAATTGTAGATGTTTCTTCGAGGCAACGGAGCAATGTCTGATACTGTTCACATTGTATACAGTATTGCAACAAAATTACGTTTTGGTCATTGTCATATAGCAATGGCTATTATAAAATGCGTGCATCGTTTATAGCTATAATGATATTGAAATAAATAATCTTACTTTTTTGGGTTGGCTTCAATCCGTTTCTTTTTTTTACAATTGTCATTACATCTTTCATGGAGAAACAGTTGGTATGTGTGTAATAAACCCAATTGGGCCTTGATACAATAGAAAACCCTAGTCTGTGCTGAAATAAATAATGCAGTTTTCTACTGTAACAAACGCAGCTTGTCAGGATTCTATTATGGTGTTTCCGAGCTGTTGAACGTTTTTCATAATACACAGGTTTACTGGATTGACAAAAAGGCGATTGACAAAAATAATGCTATCTCGAAACAACAGTCTTGTCAAGCCGAAATAGCTCAGTTGGGAGAGTGTTAGACTGGAGATCTAAAGGTCCCTGGTTTGATCCCAGGTTTCGGCATATAGCAAGACTATTTTTGTTTTGTATTATTTTGAACTAAAAAACAGAACACAATTTTTTCTTCAGTGTAATTGGAAGAAATAACAATTTATCAGAGTGCTATTTTCTAATGTGATTAAGAAATGCAAGAAGCATCGTCCCTGGGTGGGCTTGAACCACCAACCTTTCGGTTAACAGCCGAACGCGCTAACCGATTGTGCCACAGAGACCAACGTGTTAAACTACAAAAACTAACTTGCTTCAGCACTCTAGCACAAGAAAGGACTGTCTCCAAAGAATTGTGTGTTTTGGTTTCCGAATGGAGGCGTGGGTTCAAATCCCACTTTTCACAGTTGACTTTTACTTATTTTTAAAATGAATAAATGTGTTCATTTTATTATAAAAGATTTTCAAGGAAATCAACAGCTGATAGCAAACTCTTGTCACCACTCAATACCATTTTAATTTCTGCCTCGTCAAACAAACTCGAGCCACAGCACACAGCGCTGCTGCATTGGGACAGAGGTGGATTTTAAAGCGACTGAATCAACGAGCTGAGACTACTTTTTGAAGAAATTGAAAACATACCTCTAGTCGAAATATTTGCTATTTAGTTAATCCATTTATTTTTTGAATTTGCAAATGGCAGACTACATTGCCAAAAATCTGACAATCTGAATTGCTCATATCAAGCTGCGATGTAGCCTATGAGAATCGCTGGCATAAATCGAGGGGAATTAGCTCAAATGGTAGAGCGCTCGCTTAGCATGCAAGAAGTAGCGGGATCGATGCCCGCATTCTCCAAATAGTTTTAATGTATCTGCGTATTTAGTCCCAACACATTATGGAGATACATACAGTGTGACAATTCTTTGTAACAGAGTCGCCCGCCCTACATGTGTATTTTAAAGCAGTCTGCTAATTTGTAATATTCCCGACTGAAAAAATGCAGTGCGCCCTCCATCGTATGCCTTCCGAGAAGCACAAAGGGAGATTTTTTTATATTTTTTAGCAATTGAAGAGTTTGTGTTAATTGAGAATAAATATAAATGGCTTGAAGTTTGCTTTAATTTGTAACGTGTTTGTAATGAATGTGGTTTTTTACCATCATTGTACTGTATACTAGCTACTGTTGCATGTCCAGAAGTTTGTTAATCAGCTTCCCATATGGCCTAGCGGTTAGGATTCCTGGTTTTCACCCAGGCGGCCCGGGTTCGACTCCCGGTATGGAAACGTCTTTGTTACTGTCATTTTGTTACAGAACTGTGGTCATGTGTAATGTGTTTTCATTATGATGATAAACCTATGGTTACTTGAAATTATATATATATATATATATACACACAGACTGATGCAATGTATTTGACTCTATTCACATCACCTCACATTTCACTGGTTGCCTACGAGGGCTTGAGAGGGGTGACATAAAAGTGAGAGAGAAAGAGCAAAGTTTAAACACATAACATACAACAATCTGACACTCGCTCCCGACGGGTCAGGCAGCATCCTCTGGCTGCTGGGCATTTGGTGGAACAAGAGACAGGAAGGGGACCAACAGGACAAAAGGACAGATCCTTCGCAACTCAGTGCGGCATCCTCAGGCAGCTAAGCTGTCACCTGGGCAGCGTGGAGAGCTTAGGAAAAGTGTCTCGGGTCCGTTTAGGAGAGACGAAAACAGAGAACCCCCTCCGTTTAGGACAGACAGAAACAGAGAAACGATGGAATGCTGTCAGTAATGTGCAGTGGCCTGCTGTAGAGAGCAGAGAGCTGCTGAATGCAGTGGAAATTGGTATTTGAGAGTTAAGGCGTTTAAGATGATGTCGGAGATGGGGCTGCCTTTGGGCAGAGATGAAGAATGCGTAGATCTGAGGCCTCTGCAGAACCTGAGAGGATGAGAATGCGTTGCTCGGAGGCTGCTGCAAAACCTATTGATTTGATCAGGAGCAATCTAAGAGTGTATTGTCTGTTGCGGTGTTGGAGGACGCTTGACTGAAATGTTGATAACCGTAGGACATAGTTTCCGTATGTTCCTGGAAGCTCAAATTGAATGAAATGGACTTTGAAAGTTGAGGAAGTGCAAATCCGGGAGCAAGAAGGTTGCAGGAATGGCCTGATGCAGGGAAGCTGGAAAATTAATGTGACCGTGGATTCTAAACATCTCAGAAAGCTGATAAGCATGTCTTCATGACCAGATCCTCGAAGGGAGGGGTTTGGATTTGAAATAATCAAGTTAATATATGAAGCAAAAGAGGTTGAGGCAGGACGGGACTGAGAATCCCTCGGAAAGACAACGAACTGCAGGAATTGATAGAAAGTTTAGAGTGTGCGAGATTCGCAGCGATAGCAAATCAGTTTAAATTATGTAGAGCTTGTGGTGTTATGCTGCCATCTAGAGGTTGCGATTGGAATTGAAACTATTGGCTTCAGTGAAGCAGGGTAGCATATATTTGGTTATTGCGATTAAAATCCTTGTCTATGGATAAAACGTTTGCTTTAGAACAGTTAGTGATGATATAAGTAAGTTAACGTAGGTCTAGAAGAGGAGCCTGCAGTATTTAGATGTCACAATTCGGCGAGTTGAAGCTCTCATGTTGCAAAAGCGCAGCAGCAGGAGCCAGAAGATTGCAGTAGTGTGGCACAGGCTCGCATTGCCTGTTAAAGCTGCCTGGTCGCCATGGCAACTTACCACTCCCAGGAGTCACTCGATGAGGCGTTGCCATGGTAACCATGGTCTGTGAGGCGCCGGTGTGAAAGAGTTGCAGTGCAGCGGTGACGTCGGAACAGTCTTTCTGATGAAAATGCAGAGCAAGCTGAGAATGACGCTGCGCTTTGAACGGCGCTGTAGCTGCGCTGGAGACTGGAGGGAGCAGAAAAGACTAACGATGGAGCTCCTGCAGAAAAATACAAAAGCTGAATGATGAAAAGAATCACCCGAGCAGGTAGGAAAATAGCTGATACGGTCTACCAGCGCTGAGCAGAGAAATGGCCTGCAGTGAAAGGAGCGAACAACAAAAAAACAAACACAGACGAAGGGCGGAAGCAGCGCTGGGTGTATAAATAGAAAAGAAGGAGAGATTGACATGCAAGCTACCTAACGGGATTGCCCATACCGCTCTGGTCACGCCCTTTTTACCTGACCAAACACAGCAGCGCAAGATAATGGCAGAGAGACTGGAACTTGATTGAAACTGAACTGCCCCACCCCAGGAAGTAATTTGTTTGTCGCTATATAATCAAAATGTTGTGTAGGCTAAATTGTATAAATAAATGTCCGGAGACATTCAAATCCAAACACGTTAAAAAATGAAATATAGTGAAATAGAAACAAAGGCGGCTTTGACCTCGACGTGATTTGAACACGCAACCTTCTGATCTGGAGTCAGACGCGCTACCGTTGCGCCACAAAGTCCTGGTGTACTGTTTGCTTGTGATGCAATGCTAGAGTGCACAGCGTGACGTGACAGAATGCAATAATGTGTTAATTTACCAAAAAAAAGAAACATAAATAAATGTGTAGGTATTTATTTGTGAATAAACTATCTTGCTTATACGATGAGACCGGAGACCTTACATCCGCATTCTAATGATCGTCCCACCCCAGAGAGACTTTGTCTTGACCAGGGATTAATATAATTTAAAAACAAACTGCGATGGTTCCACGCGATGGGAATGTGAATAGAGTCAGTTACATTATATATATATATATATATATATATATATATATATATATATATATATATATATATATATATTTCAAGTAACTGTAGGTTTATGATCATAATGAAAACACATTACACATGACCACAGTTCTGTAACAAAATGACAATAACAAAGACGTTCCCATACAGGGACTCTAACCCGGGCCGCCTGGGTGAAAACCAGAAATCCTAACCGCTAGACCATATGGGAAGCTGATTAACAATCTCCTGGACATGCAACAGTAGCTAGTATACAGTACAATGATGGTAAAAAAACCACTAATTCATTACAAACACGTTACAAATTAAAGCAAACTTCAAGCCATTTATATTTATTCTCAATTAACACAAACTCTTCAATTGCTAATAAATAAATAAATAAATAAATAAATAAATAAATAAATAATCTCCCTTTGTGCTTCTCGGAAGACATACGCTGGAGGGCGCACTGCAGTTTTTCAGTCTGGGGAATATTACAAACTAGGAGACTGCTTTAAAATACACATGTAGGGCAGGCGTCTCTGTTACAAAGAATTGGCAGACTGTATGTATCTCCATAATGATACACAGATACATTAAAACTATTTGGAGAATGCGGACATCGATCCTGCTACTTCTCGCATGCCAAGCAAGCGCTCTACCATTTGAGCTAATTCCTCTTGAATTACGCCTGCGATTTTCATAGGCTACATCGCAGATTGAGACGAGCAATTCAGATTGTCATTGGCAATGTAGTGTAGACACATTTTGAGTGCGTATCTCATACTGGTAGAAACTCAGAAAAAAAGAAACCATCAAGCCTACAATTGTTCAGTTGTTTAAATCAATAAGCAAATTTCAAATTGATCATTGCTAATGTTAAATCAATTTAAGAACACTTTAAATAGGCCTTGACTAATATAAAAAAAATATAGTAATGTGATTTGCACTACGCAGGACTAGATGATCTTAAATAAAGACATTATATCTGAAAATAACTTGTGCTTACCTCCACTTACAAGGAAAGTGTCAAACTTTGTATTCGTCCTCATAACGTGTTAGAAAATGTAAACAGCAGTTGGAGAATGCCGAAGTCGATCATCCTAGCATGTTAAACGAGGGCATTTCTCCTGTAAGCTGCGTCTAGTAATAGATCGTTTATACTGTTCTCAATGGTCCGCATCCCAGCCTGAGACCACGATCCAGTGGTAGACGGAGATGTTTTTCAAGTAATATGTTATTTGGAATATTAAAACAATCTTAAGTGAAATAACATGTTTGGACACAAAATATTAAGATTGAGATTAAGAGTCTCATGCTCTACCAACTGAGCTAGCCGGGCTGACTGGTGCTCGTTTCTTTCACTGTAACCAACTGAGCTATTAATTTGTCATCTTATTTGAGAAAATAGTGAATGACAGAACCAAAGAATCCAAATATAATCCACTGAACTGTAGCTTTATTATCATAATGAAAACAGATTACACATGACCACAGTTCTGTATCAAAATTAAGTCGTAAGTATATGGTTTCCATTGTAGCTATTTACACACACTGCTCTGTTGTCTCCCAGGGTGTTATCTAACAAAACGACATATGCTGTGCTGCCATAATTGATTACATAGACTTTCCTGCCCCGTGTTGCTTTCTTCTTAGATGTGATCTCAGGTTCTGATGAGTTCTGCTCCCTCGATCACGTTCTGCAGCATCTCGCCTTGCTCATCACTCCCGTATGCTTTGGCGGCTTAACAGGTTGGTCTCAATCGGCGCAATCGGTTAGCGCGTTCGGCTGTTAACCGAAAGGTTGGTGGTTCAAGCCCACCCAGGGACGATGTTTTTTGCATTTCTTAATCACATTAGAAAATGGCACTCTGATACGCTGTTATTTCATCCAATTACGCTGAAGAATAAATGTGCTCTGTTTTTTCAGTTCAAAATAATACACAACAGATATCGTCTTGTTGTTTGCCGAAACCCGGGATCGAACCAGGGACCTTTAGATCTTCAGTCTAACGCTCTCCCAACTGAGCTATTTCGGCTTGACAAGACTGATGTTTCGAGATAGCATTCTTTTTGGCAATCCAGTAAACCTGTAATGAGAAACGTTCAACAGCTCGGCAACACCATAATAGAATCCGATGCCTTTACAAATGTGTTTCGAAACTGTTAAGTTTTCTCCCAAATGCGGTTCTCAACAAATGTTATTTTTTTTTTTTGTATTCCTTCCAGAGTAAGTCCAAAAGGCAAACACTGGAACTGGCTGCCTGAAAGTGCAGCGCTTGAACTGCCTCAACAAACGCTTAGCTCTAAAACGTGTACATAAAAAGTCTATTAACATCTTTAACACAATCATCTGTATTCCAATAGCGGTTAATCCACAGGGTGATCAATAAAGTGACTGCTGGCTTTGTTTAAATATTAACAAGATGTTTTCAGGATTCACGCGTATTCTGAACAAGCACAATAGAATATGGTAGTGAAAGGACAAGCAAATAACAGGTTTATTGGCTCTGGTCTTGTATCATCACCCTGACTACTGTCCGTAAGAAAGTGGCATTAATAAAAACGTCATTATGCAAAGTTCCCAATGCGCAAATACGCAACATATTTAAACTTCTTCACAATCTTAAACCATCCCAAATGAATTTAAAATACTTACTGAAAGGTTACGCATATTTTCACTATCTCATGCAAGGAAGTGTTAATATGACTTTATTACCTGACTGTATCAATGAAGACTGGTCAACAGTAATTTCGGATTCACTTTAGTTTATTGTGCTGTATCAAATGAAACATAAAAATGAATCGCAATACAATAAATCTCTGTTTGATCGCTATACAATCAATATGTTGTGTAGGCTAAATTGTATAAATAAATGTCCGGAAACAGTCAAATTCAAACACGTTAAAAAATGAAATAGTGCGGAATAAAAAGAAAGGCGGTTTTGACCTCGACGTGATTTGAACACGCAACCTTCTGATCTGGAGTCAGACGCGCTACCGTTGCGCCACGAAGTCCTGGTGTAACGCCAGCTTGTTATGCAATGCTAGAGTGTACAGCAAGCATGCCAAACACATGGTAATACCGACGCTGATACTAGGAAAACACTCGGTATCACCAGGGTCATGGGAAACAGCCGACTCAATACGTGTTCGTAGCCAGCAGGGCTATGAAGTTGTCGGAAGTGTGTTTGATTCTCAGCTTTAAAAGTAAAGAAAACATAAAACAATGCGATTTGCTTTTATAAATTTCATTATTTGAAACGTGGGCATAAACACAGTTGTATTGGCTGGGAATCGTCTCTGGTCAATTACTTGGAAAGCAGCTCTCAGCGCGTCTCCTCTGAATGCGCCCTGGCACAAAGGGGCTTTGATCATCTAATGACGTGGCAGAATGCAAAAATGTATTGGGTTAATTTGCCACCAAAAGAAACATAAATACATGTGTATGTATTTGATACAAATGACCATATGCCTGTGTTTATGTAATTATTTTCTGCACGTATTAATTAGTATTGTGTGAATATTTTATTTAGGTCTTTTTTTTTCTTTTCATAATTTTCTGTTTGCTTTGCACTGTGTTTTTTGCTGTGTTCATTATTATTTGTCTATTTTGTTTGGTGCACGGGTGAAACGGAGTTCGTAATTAAAGTATTTTTTGTTTTGTTTATCACAAGCACTGTGCACACGGACCTCAGGTCCCGCCCCAAACAAGTGCAGGTACCTGTACACACCTGGAATTAGAAGGGCTTTGAGGTATAAAAAGGGTGAGGAACTAAGAGACTGGGAGCATGGAACTAGGAGATACCGGAATAGGAAAGAGAGAGAAGCCGAGGGAAGTAAACGAAAATAAAGAGGACGAGATTAGACAGCGAGTGGTTGTTTTTTTTTTTTTATGTGCACGGACAGTGTCAGTTTCGTTTTGTTATTTTTTTTCGTGGACTCACTCTGGGAGGACTGCGGAACTTGGTGATTGAAGACATTTGAAAAGAGGTACTGACAAGAACCTTTGCGTTATGTCAGGATATCAGGATCTCTCCTGAGGCCTTCAGCTGAAGCGCAGCACCCTATGGAGAGGGCTGCCCAAACAGGCGTCTGGACAGGAGCCCTAGGAGGAGGTCTGGACCAGAGAGTGGATGACGTATGGTTAAGTGAACAAATACACATTAAAATGCATCTAATGCTCAAAAATAAAACAATAATTCAAATAAACAAACTGTGCAAAAAAAGGAAAACCAATCCAATTAAAATTCAAAAATCATAAGTGATAATACTGAATAAAATAATAATCAACACATTCGTCACCCGTGACATTACCACCACTGCGATCTTGAAAATGTTTGTATGCCACAGAACTTAAGACCTGAAACGGAATGTTTGGCATCTACAAAATGTCTAGCAAGTGGTGGATGAATATATTTTCTCCTAATTGAACTTTTATGCTCGCTCATTAATGCGCAATTGTAACTGTCTAGTAGTTTTACCATCATATTGCAAATGGCTAGGACAAGAAATCACATAAATGACATGAGTTGAAGCACAATCACTTGTAAGATACTGTACTCTTTTTTTTCGTTGTATGGCTTGTGCATTTTCTTAGTTTTAAATGTATTATCACAGGCGGTACACTTACGATTTGGAAAAAAATCCAGTAGATTTGTCCAGTACACCTAGATCTCTCGAACATCTAAACGAGTCAGCCCTTAATAAAGACCGTCCGTGTTCATTTCGGCGTTTATGACATTGTCTATACACAACAGCTCTTATGTAATCCTATTGGTATCGAATCGATCGCAATTAATGTGTTCCATGTTTCCAGTCAGTTTGATAGTTTTAATACTCTATTACATTCTGAATATGAATAGAGCTGAATTATTAATTGTTGATAATACTTAGAATACCAGATACATATTTAGCATTAAAAAGCAATACATGTGATTTATTTAATAGTCGTTCATTATTTTGTGTATCAGCCGCCACACAAAGCTGAGCGCAGTGCGGTATACTGTAATGATGCTCCAGTCAGTCTGCCCGGACTGCACCTGAACCATCTTAAAAACACGAAGCCCCTAATAAGCTAATTTGTAAAAGTTAGTAAAGAATTGCGCTAATATAACGAAGCTAAATTTGAACTCCTAGCTGGAGCAACGAGAGAGGGCGAGAGGGCGGGGCAGAGAAGGAGGGGGAGACGCTGCTAGGCAACCGGCTCGTGAACATTCCACTCAGCTGAGCAGAGACCGTTAGGATTTTAAAATGCGAAAGTTCCGAGCGCCGTTAGGCGCTTCGTTAAATTAACACACGGTTGCTGGCATTTGAATATAACCATATTTTAAATACTCAAATAGGACTGTATTAAAAAAATATATTATGTTTTTCAAAGTAATATGTTATGTGGAATATTAAAACAATCAAATTAAATAACACATGTTTGGACACAAAATATTTTTCTTCCTCATAACGTGTTAGAAAATGTAAACAGCAGTTGGAGAATGCCGAAGTCGATCATCCTAGCATGTTAAACGAGGGCATTTCTCCTGTAAGCTGCGTCTAGTAATATATCGTTTATACTGTTCTCAATGGTCCGCACCCCAGCCTGAGACCACGATCCAGTGGTAGACGGAGATGTTTTTCAAGTAATATGTTATTTGGAATATTAAAACAATCAAGTTAAATAACATGTTTGGACACAAAATATTTTTCAGTGACGTTAACAAGTAGTCTGTTTACAACAAAAATGCAATTTGTGTTAGGAACACTATTTTAGTCTGATTTAAAATGGAAATTAAAATGGTATTGAGTGCTGACAACAGTTTGGTATCAGCTGTTGATTTCCTTAAAACAATCTTTTCTAGTAAAATAAAGAAATGTATTCTTTTTAAAAATACGTAAAATTGAACTGTCAAAAGTGGGATTTGAACCCACACCTCCATTCAGAGACCAGAACACAAATATTTTTGGAAAGACAGAGTTCTTGAGTCTGGCGCCGTAGACCACTTGGCCATTCTGACAAGTTCCGTTTGTTATTGTAGAAAACCGCATTATTTATTTCAGCACACACTAGGGTTCTCGTATCAAGGCCCGATTGGGTTTATTACGCACATACCAACTGTTGCTCCATGAATGATGTTATGACAAGTGTAAAAAAAGAAACGGATTGAAGTCAACCCAAAAAAGTAAGATTATTTATTTCAATATTGTTATAGCTATAAACGATGCACGCATTTTACAATAGCCATTGCTATTTGACAATGACCAATAAGTAATATTGTTGCAATACTGTATACAATGTGAACATAATCAGACTTTGCTCCGTTGTCTCGAAGAAACATCTTCAATTTGTATTTAAAAAAGCCGCCTAACGTGGGGCTCGAATCCACGACCCTGAGATTAAGAGTCTCATGCTCTACCGACTGAGCTAGCCGGGCTGACTGGTGCTCATTTCTTTCACTGTAACCAACTGAGCTATTAATTTGTCATCTTATTTGAGAAAATAGTGAATGACAGAACCAAAGATTCCAAATATAATCCACTGAACTGTAGCTTTCTTATCATAATGAAAACAGATTACACATGACCACAGTTCTGTATCAATTAAGACGTAAGTATATGGTTTCCATTGTAGCTATTTACACACACTGCTCTGTTGTCTCCCAGGGTGTTATCTAACAAAACGACATATGCTGTGCTGCCATAATGGATTACATAGACTTTCCTGCCACGTCTTGCTTTCATCTTAGATGTGATCTCAGGTTCTGCTGAGTTCTGCTCCCTCGATCACGTTCTGCGGCATCTCGCCTTGCTCATCACTCCCGTATGCTTTGGCTGTTTAACAGGTTGGTCTCTGTGGCGCAATCGGTTAGCGCGTTCGGCTGTTAACCGAAAGGTTGGTGGTTCAAGCCCACCCAGGGACGATGCTTTTTGCATTTCTTAATCACATTAGAAAATGGCACTCTGATACGCTGTTATTTCATCCAATTACGCTGAAGAATAAATATGCTCTGTTTTTTTAGTTCTAAATAATACAAAACAAATATGGTCTTGTTGTTTGCCGAAACCCGGGATCGAACCAGGGACCTTTAGATCTTCAGTCTAACGCTCTCCCAACTGAGCTATTTCGGCTTGACGAGACTGATGTTTCAAGATAGCATACTTTTTGGCAATCCAGTAAACCTGTAATGAGAAACGTTCAACAGCTCGGCAACACTATAATAGAATCCCCTGCTTTTACAAATGCGTTTTGAAACTGTTAAATTTTCTCCCAAATGCGGTCCTCAACAAAGTCCAAAAGGCAAACACTGGAACTTGCTGCCTGAAAGTGCAGCGCTTGAACTGCCTCAACAAACGCTGAGCTCTAAAACGTGTACATTGAAAGTCTATTGACATCTTTAATACAATCATCTGTATTCCATTAGCGGTTAATTCACAGGGTGATCAATAAAGTGACTGCTGTCTTAAGGCGCAGCAGCAGGAGCCAGAAGATTGCAGTAGTGAGGCACAGGCTCGCATTGCCTGTTAAAGCTGCCTGGTCGCCATGGCAACTTACCACTCCCAGGAGTCACTCGATGAGGCGTTGCCGTGGTAACCATGGTCTGTGAGGCGCCGGTGTGAAAGAGTTGCAGTGCAGCGGTGACGTCAGAACAGTCTTTCTGATGAAAACGCAGAGCAAGCTGAGAATGACGCTGCGCTTTGAACGGCGCAGACTGAGCAGGTAGGAAAATAGCAGATACTATCTTGCGAGCGCTGAGCAGAGAAATGGCCTGCAGTGAAAGAAACGAACAAAAAACAAACACAAGACAAGGGAGCGGAAATAGTGCTGGGTTAAAGTAGAAAAAGAGAGAGATAGACAGGAGGGGCAGCCAATAACACACACGTGGAGCAGCGCTGGCCCTGCCCTAATAAATGACGAGGCGAGCGCTGCATTGTGTGATTGGCTGGAAATACTAAAGGAGGCTGAACTGGGATCAGCTTCCACCCGGAAGAGATCGCGGACGCTACCGGGCAGGACGCCACGGAGGGAAGGAAAGACAAGCTAAAGAAAAGAATAAAGGATAAGAATAAAGCAGCGCAAAGCGGGAGAGAGCCCTCTACGCCATCCCCCGAATTACACCTAAACGTTAACATTTAAAAGGGCCGGCCCTTAGTAGCAGTGTGATAACATGGCAAAACAAAAATCAATATCAAAAAGAGGTGCTGAACACAATCCAAACATTCAAGTGAAAAAATAAAGAAAGAAACAACGAAACGAATCTCAAATACAACGTGTCCCAACAGGGAAAGAACACAAAGCAAAATACATGAAGTGCACTTCCACTAAAGTAATTAACTGCTATCAAGCTCTGATACTTTAAACTATTGACTATCACGACTACCCGTGATCTGTTAATCAAATGCACAATCAAACAATCACCTTCGAATTAGTAGTTTAAAACACACACGTCATTGTGGTTACAACAACCATAATAATAGTTAAAAGTTAAACAAAAGCACAAACACAATACACCTTCCCTAATACGGAGCGTGGAGGCTATTGTTGTTAGTATTAATTTGAATTTGGTACTTATCTCTACAGAATGCTATAACTGTAGATATCAAGATCACCAATAACACAACCGGCAAAAACAGAGAGAACGTCTCAATGCAATCACACGGAAGCGAGTTTTCAAACACTCACGACAAAACCACCCAATAATCCTAGCGTCTCCTGTTGCCTCCACACTCCGTTCACACTAAAACAACTCCTCTCTAGCATAATGATTGATTTGGTTTAAATATGTTTGGTACAAAGGGGAGACAATTAACACTTAACAAGCTGCCGGTATGTTCTCAATTGGCACTTGTGTTCTTAAAGGCATAGCGTGCATTTATATTAAATAGGTTCTACAATGCAAAAGCAAGTTTTGGCATTTTTGCATTGCCTGCCTCGTCAAACAAGCTCGAGCCACAGCACAGTGTTGATGCACATATATAGACAATCTGAATTGCTCATATCAAGCTGCGATGTAGCCTATGAGAATCAGTGTTATAATTCAAGGGGAATTAGCTTAAATGGTAGAGTGCTCGCTTAGCATGCGAGAAATAGCGGGATCGATGCCCGCATTCTCCAAATAGTTTTAACGTATCTGCGTATTTAGTCCCAACGCATTATGGAAATACAAAGTGTGACAATTCTTTGTAACAGAGACGCCCGCCCTACATGTGTATTTTAAAGCACAGTCTCCTAATTTGTAATATTCCCCACACTGAAAAACTGCAGTGCGCCCTCCAGCGTATGTCTTCTGAGAAGCACAATTTAACAGTTGAGTCTAGATGTAACGTATCAGATTACATAAACACACCTTGTGTTCAGATTTTATTTTATTTTTTTAATGTATGGGTCCTCTATGGGTAGAGGCAGATAAGCTGCGTACCTGCCGTTTCTACACTTTAACATTTACGAAATACACACACTAAACTGAAATGTAATAACACAAAGTCTTGCCTTCAGTTAATATTTTAGAAAATCTACTTTGCAAACAGAAGAAAAACAAGCTAGCAGAGGATGGTTTCGATGCATCGACCTCTGGGTTATGGGCCCAGCACGCTTCCGCTGCGCCACTCTGCTACAGCTGCCTCATGACTGAATTACCAAACAGAAAAAAAACTGAACTCATCGTTTTAACCAGCCACACGGCAGCGGCCGGGCCGAACCATGGAAACGCTACAAATCAGAGATACGGTATGCAAAGTATGCAACTACATCTCTCTCTCTCTCTCTCTCTGTCTCTCTGTCTCTCTGTCTCTCTCTCTCTCTCTCTCTCTCTCTCTCATATAAATGTAATGTTTTGCACTGTAAGTCGCTCTGGATAAGATCGTCTGCTAAATGACTAAAATGTAATAGACGGGGTGACGTTATCTAACTTTAACGAACAAACTCGCCTGGATAAAAAGGAAGAGCAACACTGCTGCTACTAATCATGCTCGTTATTTGGGATATTATTCAATCTAACGTTAGCTAACGTTACCCAGTTGACTACATTAGCTAGGTACCGGTGGTGCTTGCTAGCTGGCTAGATAACACTAGCTAGCTTCTAACATAAGTTAGCTAACGTTACTACTTCAACTTATCTGGGGGGCGGCTAGCGTAGCAAGATATGTACAAGCATTGTTAGGTCAAGTCGTTGTTTTTTAATTTTTTTATCGATACTACTGCTAACTTACCTGTCCTCTCATTCGCAACTCGACTTGCTCTCAAAAGCGCGCTCATTTTCTATTGGCCAACTGACCACGTCAATCAAACATCGAATTTTCAGGCAATGCGATCCAATCTGATCTGGTGTCCGCGGCTCCGGGCAACTTCATCCTACAGCAGTTGCCATGGAAACGTTTAAAACTCCGCAACAAACTTTAATCAAATGTACAGCTGTACAGAACACACCCCCCTCAGACATGTGCTGTCTATTCAACCAGTTAGTTCAGATGATCGCTGATGATCCTTGTCGGTGACAGTCCAGTTTGATCCGCACGTACTTCTGCCAAACTTAAATTCAAAGTACAATCTTCTAAATGGGTTATTATTATTATTATTATTATTATTATTATTATTATTATTATTATTATTATTATTATTATTATTTATTTTAATTAACGTACTGACTGACAATCAGAGGACTAATATGAAAGAGGTGCGCGCATCAATTGCAGCTAATCAGCTCCCATTAGCACCTGAACCTCTTTATAAACCCATTGCGCTCTAAGGAACACCAAACTCAGCTACTGACGGTTTTGTTTTTATTATTGTTTATTGGTAACGAAGAAAGAAGTTCACGGTCGGGGCTGCTTTGGATTTAATGATGCCGTGTTGTCTTAGATTTGGGTAATTGTTGATCTTTTCTCTACTTTAGAAATGTTCATTTTATTGTGTGTTTCTCACTAGCGTCTTTTTTTTCAATGCAGAATAACATTGCTGTTAGCAGTGTTAGTCACTGAAGTTTGGACGCAGAACCCCCCTCTAGGTACGATAACGGTCGCTTCAGCAGAGCTGTCCTTTCAGTTTCCTGTTTATTTGCCGGTTGTGTGTTTTCAAGTATCGTTTTCTTCTGCAGGCTCGGTGAGGACAGAATGTCAAGGGAGTGTTATGATGATGATGTTGGATAAGTCGTTTGTTGGAAAGTATTTTCGCATCAATGTGATTGGTGAGTGATCATTTTTCTTGAATGGAAAGCTTTTGATGTGCAAAGCCTGTTGACTCATAATGTAATAATTTGAATTAAGTACAGAGCACTCCTGCGCTGTATGGCATCAACCAGGCTTTGTTTTTTTTTTTTTTTCAAATGCAGGATGTGAAACTCTTGCGTTAGCTTCAAAAGCATGTTGCTGATCACACTAAATAGACCTGTGCTGCTACAACCTTACTCAGATTTGTTGACTGCAAGTGCACAGAAATAGAAATCATTTACTTTAAACCTAATGTTCTGAACGAGCGTATAATTCTACTAATATAGTTTTAAAAATTCCAATAAGTAGATGGGACAGGGCGGTGGGGGTGTTCACTTTGTTATATCTCTACCTTGCTTGATCACGTGTACGGTTTCTTAAAAGGCCATCTGAATTTCTTTCTACAGACAATAAGGGGATGCTTGTGTCCCTCTCTCCAAGACTGGCTGCACAGTGTGGATATAGCTTAACTGTTGACTTCTTGGGAAATGCCAAGTTCCTTGCTTCTGTGCTGAGCTGCTTTGCTCAGAACACAGTGAGTCATCATTTTATTTCTTGTAAACTTTTCTAATGGTGACATGCTGGGACTAACTTTAGCCTTTGTTTCCAGAATGATGAGACCTACAAGCTGACAGTACAAATCAGTGTCTTCTCAAACAGTGCTATGACTTCAGCTTCCTCCTATGTTCAGAGCATGACATGCCGCTATTCTCCATGGGCAGAGAGGGAGATTCTGTGTGAAAGAAACTACATGGAGGTAAGGGCTGTCGGGATGTGATAATGCTGTTCAGTATAACTTGTTGGGTTGTGTGGGTATTTTAATTGTCACTGCAGAAGTGCTTCACTCATGACTAATGTGAATTCTCTTTAGGTTTCTGTGAGAAGAGGTGTGCCACTTATTCAGCCAAACTTTGTTCAAGATGATCCTGATTGGTCCCTTGCGTACCCAGAGGTAGAATCATGTGACTTTGCATTTGCTTCATTCACGTCCCCTTGGTCTTGCTTATTGAAGTCTACTCTACTGTCTCGTCTAGAGGAAGCAAAATCTAACGGCCCCCTTAACTTTAACCTGTCTCCCAATTGGGTGGCCATATATGAATTGTGTGACATTTAAGGCATTGGCTTTGCATACATGTATTCTGTGATTGCTTTGATAGAAATTGATTGTGGAGAAATTAACCCTTTCTTGTTGGTGTAAGCCTTATTTCAACCACTGAGGTAGTGGCTTCATATGTGCAGGGCTATAAATCCTTCATGATAAATGTATCCTGATTTACTTTTTTGAGGACTGCTGCATAGGAGCAATTTAGCTGTCCTAAAGTTTGGTACACTGATGTATTAAGGTCCAGTACAAATGAATGGCTGTAAACTCTGCCTGTATCGGATCCAGACAACATGCTTTCACATAGGCTTTCGTACGAAGTTGTATTTGAGGATTTTCTGTTCCCTTAGATGCCTGCTGAACCTAGAACGGTTTCAGTGATGTGTCATTAAACTTTCAACTTTCAGTTTTAGTTCCTGTTTATTAAACATGACATCTGTTATGACAAATTATTTTAGACTGGAGATGCTTTGTGTTCAAACTCCCTAATCTAATGAGATTTTCTTCTGCTAGGCAACTGCTGCTGACAACAGCATCTGGAAAATTGTGTTCCATCTCCCAGCAAATAGAAAGACAACCATGACTGTTGCTCAGGGCATGACAAATGGCTATGGCATAAACACTACACCAACTCGAATTCTGGTTAGAGCTGCATACAACTCCACAGAAAGCCAGCCTCAGGTGGTAAGTAGTCTAGGCTTCATTGTTATCTAGTACAGTATATCCAGACTATGAAGGGAGATTTAGTCTTGCTTTTATTTTAGTAAAAGTTCCCCCTCCCCTCCAACAGATCCAAACTGTACCAATGGCTGTGCTAAGATCAACCACCTTTTATAAGCAAAGATGGATGGTCATGATGGTGGACACTGCAGTTACATGTCCTACTGGTGAGTAAGCTTATGGAGGGCAACAGTGCTCAAGAACTGTTCTAGGTTTATGTATGAATTTTCTATATCAAGTCTGTGGTGTTCCTTTCTGTCAGATGGAACAGCCTTCACAGAACAGATGATTACATGGAATGTTCCCCGTGTTCTACCTCCTCTTGTTCCGACACCACAAATTACTACCCTTGATGTTCAAATGGGAGTTGATGGCCGCAAGCTTGACCCTGCAACGATTCATAATAGAGATTATAAACTGGATGTCGGTCCCCAGCTAATCACTGTAAAAATTCCTGTGGGAGCTGATGGTGGATATTACAAGGTATGTAGAAGTTCAGCTTCTTCTAAATCCTTCTCATTTTAAAGCTTTCCTCCTAAGATGCTTCTGTGCTTTCAGAGCCATGTATTGGACAACACCTATGTGATCTCTTACTCTATTGAACCAATGCTGGAGCATACCTGGCAAGATGGGCCTGAGAAGACCAAGTACACAGTACTTCATCCAATAACCACTCCTTTCATGCCTCGGCCACCAGTTGTCACAAACAGTATGTAGAACTTGTCCACATGCAGTAAATCAAAGGGATTTGTTGCAGTGCTCCACTTCATATCCTTCATTTTAACTGCATGCTTTAATTTCAGACACTGTTCCTAAAGCCAGAGTGTTCAATGTGACCCTGGGGACATTCCTGCCTGATGTGGAGCTGGTCAAAATTATAGTTGGACCAGAGACGTTAACTGTGCCAGAAGCCAACCTAAAAGGTTATAATGTCCAAGAGCATGTCTTTCCCAATGGATCCAAGACCTACACTCTCCAGGTGCCATTTGAGGACCCCAATGTGAAGCAAAAGGTAACATCCCACCTGTTCAACCACCCAATTGCCCTTTGAAAACGCTTGCTTCCTGTGGACGTGTTGCTTGCTGTCTGACTTTGGGTTTAATCCTACAAACCCTTGCTCTTCTTTCAGGTAACTCCTCCAGACACCAGAACCTACATTCTGCCCCTGACCTACTTGCTGAATATAGTGCCAGAGAATACACCCTTTACTCATCCTGCTGTAGTCGAAGCTGTTCTCAAAGACATCAGTAAGTGCCTGACTATTTTTTGGTCTACAACTACCTTTTTCTAACCAATCCAGTCCATTGCCCTGACAACTGCTCTTCCTCTTGCAGTTCCACCTACAGTAACTGGCTACTGTGATGGTGCTGCATTCTATACCATGGTAACATATGGCAACATGGGTCGCAACTGGATTCCTTTTGTGGGCTCAAGAGAACTTGGTGGAAGTCTGCTTGCCCTGTACAAGTATAATGCCAACTCTACCAATTTCTGGATGACTGTGCCATACAATTCAGTTGATGCCACATATGAAGTAAGTGATGGAACTTTAAAATGCGTTTTAGCTGTTTTGGGTTCAACACATTACTGACCTGATGTATTGTCTCTGTAGGTGATCAGTTCTTCAGGCATCAGAAGCAGACTTGACTTGACCTTGAAGGATATTGGGACCATGGTTGTGGTGGCTGACTTCTCCCTGTCCTGCAGTTTCCCTACAAAGATGATTGGTAACTCTCCTGCAAACAAAGCATTCTTTAGAATAGCTGCTTTTGAGATTGGCCAAAGGTTGCATGAAGTGGTATTGAAGCTATAATCTGTTTCCTTAACCTGGCTCCAAATGCTGTGTTTCAGATTGCTTCACCAATGGAACTATGGCAGCTCTTGCTGTGAAAGTGGAATCTGTCCCCAGCTTGTCTCCAAGTCAACTAACTCTAAGGGATCCAAGTTGCCGGCCTCTTCAGTCTGATGCTATCAATGCAGTTTTCTACTTTAATGTCAACTCCTGTGGCACAACTAGAAGGGTTAGTATTGACCACATTTTAAAACTATATTTTGAGGAGTTTCAACATATTGACAAGGTGGCCCCAACACCCCTGGATCAATCTACGGAGCTATGGTGACCTGTGTTTCTATCCGCTGAATTACTTTCATGTCTTGTGGACATCTGAAGGATGCCACTTTTGTATTGAACTGCTTGTCCCGTTGACAAAGGTGTTGTGACACATGACATGACTCTTGGTTATGGCATTGCATGTGCTGCCAAGAGACCTTTTGGGTCAATTGCAGTGAACTGGAAGGAGCGTACTTGCTGGGGATGATCCCGTGGTGAGGCCGGGACTAAACTAATAAATGAGTTGATATCAATTGCAGCTCAAGAGTCACCAGCTGTGTATTCAAAAGTATTTGCAACAAATCCAAAATAACTGCTGTTGCCCTCCTAGAGGTTACTAAAACAATACCATATTAGTCTAGCAGTTTCTGTAGACAGGCTTGTGGTATCATATTAACTGTAACAATCATGAGGTCCCAAAAAAGTGTTCAATTATGAAATTGCAATATTCATTACCAATGTTTTTTTTTTTTTTATTTATTTAAATTGTGAAATTTGGTACTACGTTAGTACACAGCTGGGGATGATCCAGAGTACCATATTAGCTAGTCTGCAACTTGGTATGCAGCTCCAAACTAAATCTACAAGTTCATTGCAACCTGGGTCTTTGATTTCTCTTCCAGTTTGACAACAACCTCCTGACTTATGAGAATGAAGTGCTGTTCACATCTTACAGGTAAGGATTGCAATCAAATTGAGTATCCTTGTGGTTGAGGCTGAAACTCTGCTAACCCCATCTCCTCTTTCCAGGTTGAGAGTTGCCTGTCACTATCTGGTCAATGACACCAAGGTAGTGCAGTTCTTGTACCAGAATAATCCTGCACCTGTAGTCCAGCCTGGCTTGGGGGACCTTGTGGTCATCATGCGGCTTGCATTTGGTAGGACTTGGCAATTGAAATAATATAGATGCTCTAGTAGCATGTTTCCACCTATAAAATTCTCCCTTGAATCTCTGCAGATTCAACCTACAATGACTTCTATGGAGTTCAGGATTACCCTGTTGTGAAGTACTTGCGAAGACCCTTGTATTTTGAGGTAGAACTCCTGTACAGCAGGGATCCACAGGCTGAATTGTTTTTGGAGAACTGCTGGGCAACCTATTCTGCTGACAGGAATAGCTCTCCAAAGTGGGATGTTGTTGTGGACAGGTAAGATGCTGGAATATGATATTGCTGCTACAAAACCTAGGAATTGGAGTTGTGGCTGATGTGCTCCTGACCTACTTTCTCTTTCTAGCTGTGAGAACTCTGCAGATGAGTACTTGACCATCTTTCACCCAGTCTCCAGCAATGCAAGAGTGCTGTTCCCTTCCCATCTGAAAAGGTTTGAAGTGAAAATGTTTTCCTTCACAAGCGGCCAGGATGCACTGAAAGGACAGGTAAAGTGGAGTGTTGGTTTGGGGCATCTTGTACCACAATGTGTGGTTTGGATTGCTTTGCAAGCAGCAAATGGTTACT
The DNA here is from genome assembly GCF_902713425.1 of Acipenser ruthenus. Taxonomy (NCBI): domain Eukaryota; kingdom Metazoa; phylum Chordata; class Actinopteri; order Acipenseriformes; family Acipenseridae; genus Acipenser; species Acipenser ruthenus. The sequence goes on from NC_081223.1 coordinate 871,509, forward strand.
GTACTCAAATCTTTAGTGAGTTGGAATGAAAACATATAACTGCACATTTGCAAGAAACACTTACTATGATGCAATATATGTTTTTCAATTCAGTAATCCTCATTGGATGATGGTCCTGCCTGATCTATTGATGCTTGTTTTTCTTGACAAGGTGTACTGTCTTTCAGATTTACTTCCACTGCAGTGTTGTGATATGTGATTCAAACCGGCCATCAGACAGCCTCTGTAGCAGACGGTGCATTCCAGGAAAACAGAGGCTTGGTAAGAGCTCTGTCTGTTGGGGGGAGGGGGGACATTTTGCATGCATTTTTGTCCCTTTGTTTTGATGGACTCCTCCTAATTCCTCCTGTAGGTCGCAGTGCTGAAGGGATGGATGGTGGTGCAGTAAAGGCATTTGTGTCTTCTGGCCCAATTGAGCTGAAGAGAGATGGATCCCTTCACTTTATGCCTAGAAGCGGTAATATGCATGATGTGAACACAATTACAGTTCAAGTAAAATATATAACTATCTCTTTATATTCCATTCCACTAACTATTTCTTTCTTCTCTTGCAGCCCAATTCAATGCGTGGTCCGTTCTGGGAGCTGCAATGGGTGTGTGTTCAGTGGTTGTCATTGTAGCTGGAGTTGTATATATTTGGAAAATGCCCAAAAGTGTGTGTTGATAAATAAAAATCTTGCTTGTAAAGGCTGTTTGGATTGTGTGGGTTTTTTTTTGTTTTTTTTGGTTTGGGTGCTTGACTAATTCTACACCGATTATATATTGGTGTGTGTCAGAATGGCCATGTTAATGTTAATGGGATTCTCTCCTCTTACTGCTTTGCTTGTTTCCTGATCAGGCCATTCTCAATATGGTGTGTTATTCAAGGACCCTTCATTAATTCATTGTGAAGCCGGGGCAAAGACTTTCCTCCTCCATTGAGCTGTAACCCTATTTTTATATTCCTTCTTGCTTTGACATGCTACTTTCAGTATGCAAAGTTTAGGGTGAAATTATCAACACTCTATAATATATAATACCATGTTATAGCATCACAAAGTGTGTAGATTTATATGGGCTGTCTTTTTTTCTGTTATGAATGCAAGTTTTTATTTTGTTCACTGCGGTTTATACGTCTTTTACTGGAAGTGGTCCCTCGTGAGAGCTCCAAGTAAAGTATTAGTTTAGCTTTTCAGTTTTTAATACTGTGTGTACACAAGAGTCTTACTTTACTGAGGAACTAGTTAAACAAACCACTGCTTGGCAACATGTTCTCTTTTGTTTTGACTGGTTTATATAGTCTGTTACTGGATAAACTCGTTTTACAAAACACGTTCCGTAACAAACCGGTACACCCGATGCGGGGAATCTTTAGATCTGCACACCAGACCGAACCAGAAGTTCCATTCTTTGAGCTGTTTGGTAAAACAGAAGGACTAGATATATATCTATATAGAGAGAAAGAGAGCGTGGTGTTATTGGAACTGAATTCACTACAGCCGCTGGCAACCCCTTGTGTAATGTGTTTATATTATATAAAGGACGCTGAGTTTGATGCAAGACTCTCGTGCAGGCACATTCATATTATTAAACCTGCTCGCCGACTCTCCGGCACTGTCACTCTGAGTGCTCTTTGAAACACACTGGGTTTGTATTTCTATACATGTTGGGTTAATCAGTGATGACTATCGGCGGCCCGTCTGTAGTAGTACTACCGGAGATTTTAATTGAAGATTTTAAGTGAACTGCATTCTGCTAAACAAAACATCACAACAGCAGCAGCAGCTCCATCTACTGGACAAAACCCAGACATGCATAAAACCTAAACAAGAAACTATTAGTGAGTCCTGAAAAAGAAAATATTATACAAAACATCTTAAAATCAAATGTTTATTTCTTAATCTAACCATTAGCTACTGTGGAACTACTTCTCTCAGTGGAAGATGACACAAATACAAAACATTAAAATAAGGTTTAAAGTCTTCTTTATCTACCAACAACACACTCCTAGACCAGTTTAATAATAGCAATAATACACTCCAGGGTCTGTGTGTTATCATGAGATATATCACCACTTCCTGGGCGGTTGAAGAACTCTACTTCGTCTAGTGCCTCCCAACGCACCCAAGGCGTGGTGATATTACCTCATGATAACACACACACCCTGTCGTGTATTACTGCTTCATTAATGTAGTCATTAGGTTTATATGTCACATTACTTTGTTGTCACTGTATTGATTTAGATATTCAGGTTGGAGCCCTCGGCAGCCAGCGGAAATCCAGCGTTTCTCCGACAACCACTGATAACCCCTCCCGTGATGATTGGCGCTGCCATGACAACCCATGACATCACCTGCACAAGTTACAACACGGCGAGTCATTTTTTGTAGCACAGTATTAACGTGTTATTGTTTTCACAAAATAACATCAATAAGATTATCAGATCACCTGCTAGTGTGTACTAAACAAAACCTCAAATATCAGTGAATTGATACAGAGACAAGCCGTGACACCAGCAAGGGGTTACAATGAAATTAATAAATAAATTACGACATGAAACAAAAATACATGTGGGTGTATTTTAATCAAAAATCCATGCATCCATAATTCTGATTATTTATCTAAATAATCTCACAGCTAATTCTTTACAAATGATCAATTTCTATATTTCTCGGGGTGCTAATGTGGTGTTATAGTTTAACATATTAATGGATTTTAGAAATCATCTATGCTAGTCTGCTCCTCAAACAGTTTTAAATATAATTTAGATTTAAATGGCAGGTAGTATATAAATCAATTTCTAAAACAGGTCGCATTTTGTAATTTAAATAGGCCTACGTATGAGCTACCAAAACGTATTTTTGTTTCATGTCGTTATTAATGTATTTATTTATTTATTTGGTTAAACTGTAAACCAGCCTTACATTTTAACTTCTTGAAGTTACCACAGCGTGTCTATGTATGAATTACTGACGAGTAATATTTGTGATTTGATTACTCTAGCAGATGAACTGATAATGTACGGATGTTATTTTGTGAAAACAATACAATATTAAAAAAAACAATTACCACAACATTTAATAAATAAATAAATTATACAACAAACTGTAGCACATTTGTTTAGTCTTAATATCATAACAAATAGACTTCTTATAAATACGCACTTCCTTTTATTTGTTGGAAAACGGTCTGTAACTGAAGTAAAGTATTTTTTTAATACAGTGCTATTTGAGTATTTAAAATATGGTTTTCTTCAAAATTAAAATGCCAGCAACGGTGTGTTAATTTAACGAAGCGCCTAACGCCGCTCGGAACGTTCGCATTTTTAAATCCTAACGGTCTCTGCTCAGCTGAGTGGAATGTTCACGAGCCGGTTGCCTAGCAGCGTCTCCCCCTCCTTCTCTGCCCCGCCCTCTCGCCCTCTCTCGTTGCTCCAGCTAGGAGTTCAAATTTAGCTTCGTTATATTAGCGCAATTCTTTACTAACTTTTACAAATTAGCTGCTTAGTGGCTTTTTGTGTTTTTAAGATGGTTCAGGTGCAGTCCGGGCAGACTGACTGGAGCATCATTACAGTATACCGCACTGCGCTCGGCTTTGTTTGGCGGCTGATACACAAAATAATGAACGACTTTTTAATGCTAAATATGTATTTGGTATTCTAAGTATTATCTACAATTAATAATCCAGCTATATTCATATTCAGAATATAATACAGTATTAAGACAGGGTCCAGTATTAGAAATAAATAAACACGCTTTAAGAGAAACAGCAGTGATGTTTATTGACCATTCCCATACATTCTCTATATGTTTCTACATTGTGGTTGCACAAGGGCAAGGGACTCAGTGATGTTAAAAAAAAAAAATAGAGCCCACAATTAACCAATATAGAAAGGAAGGGGGAGAAATGTATTGCCTGTGTGCAGTACCTTACACTTTTCTTTTATAAATGCCATTTGCCATGTGTCTGCCCAGTTCTGAATGCTGTCTAGATCATTTTGAATGACCTTTGCTGCCGCAACAGTGTTTGCCACTCCTCCTATTTGGAACTACAAACACAAGTCAAAAAGGAAGTTAGAAAGGCCAAGAGAGATAGATATAAATGAACATTGCTAAGGGGGCTCAAACCAATTCCAAAATGTTTTTTCCAATATTATAACAGCAAGAGAACATTCAAAGAGGAGGTTAAATGTCTAAGAGACACAAATGGCAAAATCATAGATGAAGAAAAAAAAAATAGCAAATATATGAAATGATTACTTTTAACAAGTTTTTACAAAGGAGGACACGGACAACATACCCCACATGTCGACCTGTTCCTTTCCAGTCTTAAATAACTTTAGCATAACAGAGGCAGAAGTGTTAAAGGGACTAGGAGCTCTTAAAATAAACAAATCCCCTGGGCCGGATGAGATCCTCCCAATAGTACTCAAAGAAATGAAAGAAGTTATTTACAAACCGCTAACCAAGATCATGCAACAGTCTCTTGACACAGGGGTTGTACTGGCAGACTGGAAAATTACAAACGTAATACCAATCCACAAAAAGGGAGAGAAAACTGAACCAGGTAACTACAGACCAATAAGCCTGACTTCTATTATATGTAAACTTATGGAAACTATAATAAGATCCAAAATGGAAAATTACCTATATGGTAACAGTATGCTGGGAGACAGTCAGCATGGTTTTAGAAAAGGGAGATCATGTCTAACTAACCTGCTAGATTTTTTTGAGGATGCAACATCAACAATGGATAATTGTAAAGCATATGACATGGTTTATTTAGATTTCCAGAAAGATTTTGACAAAGTCCAGCATAAAAGATTAATTCTCAAACTGAACGCAGCAGGGATTCAAGGAAATGCATGCACATGGATTAGAGAGTGGTTAACATGTAGAAAACGGATTAGAGGAGAAAACTCAAAATGGAGCGAGGTAACCAGTGGTGTACCACAGGGATCAGTATTAGGTCCTCTGCTATTCCTAATCTACATTAATGACTTAGATTCTGGTATAGTAAGCAAACTTGTTATTTACAAACAACACAAAAATAGGAGAAGTGGCAAACAGTGTTGCAGCAGCAAAGGTCATTCAAAATGATCTAGAGAGCATTCAGAACTGGGCAGACACATGGCAAATGACATTTAATAGAGAAAAATGTAAGACACTGCACACAGGCAATAAAAATGTACATTATAAATATCATAATATGACACTTATTGAAACACAAGTGCAGCACTTAGAACACATATACAAATAGAACTAATCCACTCTTCTATTAAACTGTGATCTTAGTGTTTGATTGAATCACTCTCTGTGTTTGTATAGCCTGGAAACAGGCATCAGTGCCCTGCCATGCTGCACACACTGCCATCATTCACACTGACCACAAGAGGGAACCAGTCCACCACTGCTGTCTAGATTTCCATTACATGAGAGTAGATGTTAAAACTTCATGCTGATTTGAACTCGGCTCTAGCCAAGATAAGCACCAACTAAGACATAGCTTTACAGTAAACTAATGTGATCCATATGTGTCTCCATCCATTTGCGTTTCTTTCCATATGATGATGTAGATATCCTTCTGTGTGGTGTTAATGGCTGAAGTGTAATGCTGGCTCCAGGGATCAGCTTATTTTGCCTCCCTAGCGCATCAGCACACACAATGGCTGCGATGCTGGCTCCGGGGATCAACCACAGTGCGGCCTCCCCAGCGCATCAGCATGACAACCGTCTGGATTGAGCTAAGTAGGGTACATCTCTGGGGTCTTCAAGTGGGAACCTTCCATCCTCAGTGTTTCGTCGACTAGCCCACAACACCTCAAGAGGGCTCGACGGTGATTCTGGCGTCCCAGCATCACCCCCCTCTGTCCCCCACTCAACTCAGCCCAGCTTACTTACCTGTACATCAGCTTTTCTTTCTATTGTGTTTGAGATCCCCAGCCAGAATCTTTCCGTCTCAACCACAGCCAGTTGCTGCCCCTCTCTGCTGCTTCAGATAAGTTCTTCACTGTGCGACGCAACTCTTCGCCACTGAATTCGACGTCTCTGAGAAACCGGGTTGTAGAGTGTGCCACAAATCTTCGACAACCCACCTCTACAGTAATAAGACAATGGACATAGTCAGCAGTTACCTCCCCAGTCAGCCCAGTTCTCCCATTGTTAACACAAAGCTCCTCACATCCAGTCATCTAAACACTACAGTGTGTACAGGGTGTATGTATTTCAAATGAAAAACGAACTTGCTTCATGGCTGCTGCTACAGCACTCGAGCACGTAGTGCCTAGCGTGAGCGGACATAGCAGATAACAAGATCTACAAAATATCACATGCCAAGAAAAAAATATGATAATAATGTTCGTTTTAATAACACTATTTTACTTCAGATGGAATTCGAAGCCGCGATCCTTGATTTAGGAGGCCAGTGCCTAATTCATTAGGCCACTAGGGGTGCCAGGGTTTGCATTTTTGGTAGCACTAAAGAAAGTGGGAACAATAGTATTGTGGTTTACTACATAATATCCCACCCATCGTTGGTGTTCAAACAAAGCAGAGTGTTACATTGGGAAAGGGCCGTACCTGTCAGTAAGTATTTTAAATTCATTTGGGAAGGTTTAAGATTGTGAAGAAGTTTAAATATGCTGCGTATTTGCGCATTGGGAACTTTGCATAATGACGTTTTTATTAATGCCACTTTCTTACGGACAGTAGTCAGGGTGATGATACAAGACCAGAGCCAATAAACCTGTTATTTGCTTGTCCTTTCACTACCATATTCTATTGTGCTTGTTCAGAATACGCGTGAATCCTGAAAACATCTTGTTAATATTTAAACAAAGCCAGCAGTCACTTTATTGATCACCCTGTGGATTAACCTATATTGGAATACAAATGATTGTGTTAAAGATGTTAATAGACTTTCAATGTACACGTTTTAGAGCTAAGTGTTTGTTGAGGCAGTTCAAGCGCTGCACTTTCAGGCAGCCAGTTCCAGTGTTTGTCTTTTGGACTTACCCTGGAAGGAATACAAAAAAAAAAAAAAAAACATTTGTTGAGAACCGCATTTGGGAGAAAACTTAACAGTTTCGAAACACATTTGTAAAGGCATCGGATTCTATTATGGTGTTGTCGAGCTGTTGAACGTTTCTCATTACAGGTTTACTGGATTGCCAAAAAGAATGCTATCTCGAAACATTAGTCTTGTCAAGCAAGAAATAGCTCAGTTGGGAGAGCGTTAGCCTGAAGATCTAAAGGTCCCTGGTTCGATCCCGGGTTTCGGCAAACAACACGATATTTGTTTTGTATTATTTTGAACTACAAAAAAAGAGCACATTTATCCTTCAGCGTAATTGGATGAAATAACAGCGTATCAGAGTGCCATTTTCTAATGTGATTAAGAAATGCAAAAAGCATCGTCCCTGGGTGGGCTTGAACCACCAACCTTTCGGTTAACAGCCAAACGCGCTAACCGATTGCGCCACAGAGACCAACCTGTTAAGCCACCAAAGCATACGGGAGTGATTAGCAAGGCGAGATGCTGCAGAACGTGATCGAGGGAGCAGAACACAGCAGAACCTGAGATCACATCTAAGATGAAAGCAAGATGGGGCAGGAAAGTCTATGTAATCCTTTATGGCAGCACAGCATATGTCGTTTTGTTAGATAACACCCTGGGAGACAACAGAGCAGTGTGTGTAAATAGCTACAATGGAAACCATATACTTACGACTTAATTTTGATACAGAACTGTGGTCATGTGTAATCTGTTTTCATTATGATAATAAAGCTAGAGTTCAGTGGATTATATTTGGAATCTTTGGTTCTGTCATTCAGTATATTCTCAAATAAGATGACAAATTAATAGCTCAGTTGGTTACAGTGAAAGTACCATGCACCAGTCAGCCCGGCTAGCTCAGTCGGTAGAGCATGAGACTCTTAATCTCAGGGTCGTGGGTTTGAGCCCCACGTTGGGCGTCCTTTTTAAATACAAATTGAAGATGTTTCTTCGAGACAACGGAGCAATGTCTGATTCTGTTCACATTGTATACAGTATTGCAACAAAATTACTTATTGGTCATTGTCAAATAGCAATTGCTATTGTAAAATGCATGCATCGTTTATAGCTATAACGATATTGAAATAAATAATCTAACTTTTTGGGTTGACTTCAATCCTATTCTTTTTTTTACAATTGTCTTAACATCATTCATGGAGCAACAGTTGGTATGTGCGTAAACCCAATCGGGCCTTGATACGAGAACCCTAGTGTGTGCTGAAATAAATAATGCGGTTTTCTACAAAATGCAGCTTATCAGAATGCCGAGTGGTCTAAGGCGCCAGATGCAAGGACTCTATCTTTCCAAAGAATTTTGTGTTCTGGTCTCTGAATGGAGGCGTGGGTTCAAATCCCACTTTTGACAGTTCAATTTTACGTATTTTTAAATAGAATACATTTCTTTATTTTACTAGAAAAGATTGTTTTAAGGAAATCAACAGCTGATACCAAACTGTTGTCAGCACTCAATACCATTTTAATTTCCATTTTAAATCCGAATAAAATAGTGTTCCTAACACAAATTGCATTTTTGTTGTAAACAGACTACTTGTTAACCTCACTGAAAATATTTTGTGTCCAAACATGTTATTTAACTTGATTGTTTTAATATTCCAAATAACATATTACTTGAAAAACATCGTCTACCACTGGATCGTGGTCTCAGGCTGGGATGCGAACCATTGAGAACAGTATAAACAATCTATTACTAGACGCAGCTTACAGGAGAAATGCCCTCGTTTAACATGCTAGGATGATCGACTTCGGCATTCTCCAACTGCTGTTTACATTTTCTAACACGTTATGAGGAAGAAAAATATTTGGTGTCCAAACATGTGTTATTTAGTTTGATTGTTTTAATATTCCACATAACATATTACTTTGAAAAACATAATATATTTTTTAATACAGTCCTATTTGAGTATTTAAAATATGGTTATATTCAAATGCCAGCAATGGTGTGTTAATTTAACGAAGCGCCTAATGCCACTCGGAACGTTCGCATTTTTAAATCCTAACGGTCTCTGCTCAGCTGAGTGGAATGTTCACGAGCCGGTTGCCTAGCAGCGTCTCCCCCTCCTTCTCTGCCCCGCCCTCTCGCCCTCTCTCGTTTCTCCAGCTAGGAGGTCAAATTTAGCTTTGTTATATTAGCGCAACTCTTTACTAACTTTTACAAATTAGCTTATTAGGGGCTTCGTGTTTTTAAGATGGTTCAAGTGCAGTCCGGGCAGACTGACTGGAACATCATTACAGTATACCGCACTGCGCTCAGCTTTGTGTGGCGGCTGATACACAAAATAATGAACGACTGTTCATTATTTTGTGGCATACAAACATTTTCAAGATCGCAGTGGTGGTAATGTCACGGGTGTCGAATGTGTTGATTATTATTTTATTCAGTATTATCACTTATGATTTTTGAATTTTAATTGGATTGGTTTTCCTTTTTTTGCATAGTTTGTTTATTTGAATTATTGTTTAATTTTTGAGCGTTAGATGCATTTTAATTTGTATTTGTTCACTTAACCATACGTCATCCACTCTATGGTCCAGACCTCCTCTTAGGGCTCCTGTCCAGACGCCTGTTTGGACAGCCCTCTCCATAGGGTGCTGCGCTTCAGCTGAAGGCCTCAGGAGAGATCCTGATATCCTGACATAAACCACGAACGCAAAGGTTCTTGTCAGTACCTCTTTTCAAATGTCTTCAATCAGCAAGTTCCGCAGTCCTCCCAGAGTGAGTCCACGAAAAAAAATAACAAAACAAAACTGACACTCTCCGTGCACAAAAAAAAAAAAACCTACCACTCGCTGTCTAATCTCGTCCTCTTTATTTTCGTTTACTTCCCTCGGCTTCTCTCTCTTTCCTATTCCGTTATCTCCTCGTTCCATGCTCCCAGTCTCTTAGTTCCTCACCCTTTTTATACCTCAAAGCCCTTTTAATTCCAGGTGTGTACAGGTACCTGCAATTGTTTGGGGCGGGACCTGAGGTCCGTGTGCAGCGTGCTTGTGATAAACAAAACAAAAAATTACTTTAATTACGAACTCCGTTTCACCCGTGCACCAAACAAAATAGACAAATAACAATCAACACAGCAAAAAACACAGTGCAAACATTAGATGAGAAAAGCCCCTTTGTGCCAGTGCGCATTCAGAGGAGACGCGCTGAGAGAATCCGTCTTCTGTGTCACTCAGTACTGCCAGCTTTTCCCTATTGGTGATATATTGGTCAGCATAGCTGCTTTCCAAGTAATTGACCAGAGACGATTCCCAGCCAGTACAACTGTGTTTATGCCCACGTTTCAAATAATGAAATTTATAAAAGCAAATCGCATTGTTTTGTTTTCTTTACTTTTAAAGCTGAGAATCAAACACACTTCCGACAAATTAATAGCCCTGCTGGCTACGAACACGTATTGAGTCGGCTGTTTCCCATGACCCTGGTGATACCGAGTGTTTTCCTAGTATCAGCGTCGGCATTACCATGTGTTTGGCATGCTTGCTGTACACTCTAGCATTGCATAATAAGCCAGCATTACTCCAGGACTTCGTGGCGCAACGGTAGCGCGTCTGACTCCAGATCAGAAGGTTGCGTGTTCAAATCACGTCGAGGTCAAAGATGTCTTTGTTTTTATTCTGCACTATTTCATTTTTTAACGTGTTTGAATTTGACTGTTTCCGGACATTTATTTATACAATTTAGCCTACACAACACATTGATTGTATAGCGATCAAACAGAGATTTATTGTATTGCGATTCATTTTTATGTTTCATTTGATACAGCACAATAAATTAAAGTGAATCCGAAATTACTGTTGACCAGTCTTCATTGACACAGTTGGGTAATAAAGTCATATTAACACTTCCTTGCATGAGATAGAGAACATAGCTATAGAAATACTAGTTTTGAAGAAATTTAAAGTACAGCAAGTAATGATTGGTACCTTTAAGCTTAACAGACCTTTAAGAATTAACAACGACTTTCAATGTACACGATTTAGAGCTCAGCGTTTGTTGAGGCAGTTCAAGCGCTGCACTTTCAGGCAGCCAGTTCCAGTGTTTGCCTTTTGGACTTACTCTGGAAGGAATGCAAAAAAAAAAAAAACATTAGTTGAGAACCGCATTTGGGAGAAAACAACAGTTTCGAAACGCATTTGTAAAGGCATCGGATTCTATTATGGTGTTGCCGAGCTGTTGAACGTTTCTCATTACAGGTTTACTGGATTGCCAAAAAGAATGCTACCTCGAAACACTTGCCTTGTCAAGCCGAAATAGCTCAGTTGGGAGAGCGTTAGACTGAAGATCTAAAGGTCCCTGGTTCGATCCCGGGTTTCGGCAAACAACAAGACGATATTTGTTTTGTATTATTTTGAACTACAAAAAAAGAGCACATTTATCCTTCAGCGTAATTGGATGAAATAACAGCTTATCAGAGTGCCATTTTCTAATGTGATTAAGAAATGCAAAAAGCATCGTCCCTGGGTGGGCTTGAACCACCAACCTTTCGGTTAACAGCCGAACGCGCTAACCGATTGCGCCACAGAGACCAACCTGTTAAGCCGCCAAAGCATACGGGAGTGATTAGCAAGGCGAGATGCTGCAGAACGTGATCGAGGGAGCAGAACACAGCAGAACCTGAGATCACATCTAAGATGAAAGCAAGATGGGGCAGGAAAGTCTATGTAATCCTTTATGGCAGCACAGCATATGTCGTTTTGTTAGATAACACCCTGGGAGACAACAGAGCAGTGTGTGTAAATAGCTACAATGGAAACCATATACTTACGACTTAATTTTTGATACAGAACTGTGGTCATGTGTAATCTGTTTTCATTATGATAATAAAGCTAGAGTTCAGTGGATTATATTTGGAATCTTTGGTTCTGTCATTCAGTATATTCTCAAATAAGATGACAAATTAATTGTAAAATAGCAATTGCTATTGTAAAATGCGTGCATCGTTTATAGCTATAACGAAATTGAAATAAATAATCTTACTTTTTTGGGTTGGCTTCAATCCGTTTCTTTTTTTACACTTGTCTTAACATCATTCATGGAGCAACACTTGGTATGTACATAATAAACCCAATCGGGCCTTGATACGAGAACCCTAGTGTGTGCTGAAATAAATAATGCGGTTTTCTACAATAACTAACGTAGCTTGTGAGAATGCCGAGCGGTCTAAGGCGCCAGACTCAAGGACTCTGTCTTTCCAAAGAATTGTGTATTCTGGTCTCTGAATGGAGGCGTGGGTTCAAATCTCACCTCACAGTTTAATTGTACGTATTTTTAAAAAGAATACATTTCTTTACTTTACTATAAAAGATTGTTTTAAGGAAATCAACAGCTGATACCAATCTCTTTTCAGCACTCAATACCATTTTAATTTCCATTTTAAATCAGACTAAAATAGTGTTCATAACACAGCTTGCATTTTTGTTGTAAACAGACTACTTGTTAAAGTCACTGAAAAATATTTTGTCTAAACATGTGTTATTTAACTTGATTGTTTTAATATTCCAAATAACATATTACTTTGAAAAACATCTCCGTCGGCCACTGGATCGTGGTCTCAGACTGGGATGCGGACCATTGAGAACAGTATAAACGATCTATTACTGGAAGTAGCTTACATGAGAAATGCCCTCGTTTAACATGCTAGGATGATCCCTCCCGTATGCTTTGGTGGTTTAACAGGTTGGTCTCTGTGGCGCAATCGGTTAGCGCGTTCGGCTGTTAACCGAAAGGTTGGTGGTTCAAGCCCACCCAGGGATGGTGCTGTCTGTATTTCTTAATCACATTAGAAAATGGCACTCTGATAAGTTGTTATTTCTTCCATTTACACTGAAGAAAAAAATATGCTTTGTTTGTTAGTTCAAAATAAAAACAGTTTTGCTGTTTGCCAAAACCCGGGATTGAACCAGGGACCTTTAGATCTTCAGTTTAACGCTGTGCCAACTGCGCTATTTCGACTTGACAAAGCTAGTGTTTCGAGATAGCATTCTTTTTGTCGATCGCCTTTTTGTCAGTCCAGTAAACCTGTGTATTATGAGAAACGTTCAACAGCTCGGCAACACCATAATAGAATCCTGACAAGCTGCGTTTGTTACAGTAGAAAACCTCATTATTTATTTCAGCACAGTCTAGGGTTGTCTATTGTATCAAGGCCCAATTGGGTTTATTACGCACATACCAACTGTTGCTCCATGAAAGATGTAATGACAATTGTAAAAAAAGAGACAGATTGAGCCAACCCAAAAAAGTAAGATTATTTATTTCAATATCGTTATAGGTGTAAATGATGCACTCATTTTACAATAGCAATTGCTATATGACAGTGACCAATAACTAATTTTGTTGCAATCCTGTATACAATGTGAACAGAATCAGACATTGATCAGTTGCCTCGAAGAAACTTCTACAATTTGTGTTTAAAAAGGATGCCCAACGTGGGGCTCGAACCAACTACCCTGAGCTTAAGAGTCTCACGCACTACTGACTGAGCTAGCCAGGCTGACTGATGGTAAATTCTTTCACTCTAACCAACTGAGCTATTAATTTGTCGTCTCAGAATACTGAAAACAGATTCCAAATATAATCCACTGAATGTCACCAGAAACAGCTTTGATGACACAAAGTCGTATGACACGAACCCTAAGAATGTTATTCCAGATTCATTGTCGCTTAGAAACAACTGCAGCCTCCCTGCCTCAATACAAATACCAATACAAAAATCGAATTACATGTATTTAGTCTACAGGAACCAGGGACCGAGGCAGATAGGTAAGTTCCTGCTTCAAGTAATTTTTAAATTAACTCCATTCAGTTCCATTATAAGGTGGTGTTTGAATTAGCTGAGTTAGTGTGTGATTAGTACCAGGTGAGTGGTTAAATTGATTAGAAGTTGATTTGCTATTTGATTGGTTTCCACACAGTTTAGTTGGTTCTTTTGCCACGCAGTTGTTATATATATATATATATATATATATATATATATATATATATATATATATATATATATATATATATATATACTACCGGTCAAAAGTTTTAGAACACCTCAATTTTTCCAGATTTTATTGAAATTTACGAAGTTTAATTTCTCAATGTACTCTGAAATTAAAGCATAGAACAAATAAGCAATTGTAATTAACAAAGAAATCATGGAATCGTTTTGTTTAACAAAAATTTAATCAAAATTTTTGACTCATCAAAGTAGCCACCTTTTGCAGATATAACAGCCGAACACACTCGTGGCATTCTTTCTACAATGGAAATCAAATATTGTTCGGAAAGTTTTTCCCAACACTGTTGCAGAAGTTCCCACAAATGTGTTGCACTTGTAGGTTGCTTTGCTTTCACCCTTCTGTCCAGTTCATCTCAAACCAGCTCGATGGGGTTTAAGTCTGGAGACTGTGCTGGCCATTCCATGATTTGAGGCCTACCGTCTTGTTCTTTTCTTCTAAGGTAGTTCTGATATAGCCTGGAGGTATGTTTTGGGTCATTATCTTGCTGTAGGATGAACCCCTGACCAACTAGGCGTATACCAGAGGGTATTGCATGGCGCTGCAAAATGCTGTGGTAGCAGTTTTGGTTCAGGGTGCCACTCACTCTGTGCAAGTCGCCGACTCTGGATCCAGCACAAGAGCCCCAGACCATCACACTTCCTCCTCCATGTTTGACAGTTGGTGTCACACACCGCGGAACCATCCTTTCGCCTACTCGACGGCGTACAAAAACCCTGCGTGATGAACCAAAGATTTCAAATTTTGATTCATCGGTCCATAAGACCTTCTTCCAGTCTTCAGTATTATTATTATTATTTATTTCTTAGCAGACGCCCTTATCCAGGGCGACTTACAATTGTTACAAGATATCACATTATTTCACATACAATTACCCATTTATACAGTTGGGTTTTTACTGGCGCAATCTAGGTAAAGTACCTTGCTCAAGGGTACAACAGCAGTGTCCCCCACTGGGGATTGAACCCACAACCCTCTGGTCAAGAGTCCAGAGCCCTAACCACTACTCCACACTGCTGCCCAGTAGTCCACTGGCGGTGCTTCATGGCTCAGGCAAGCCTCTTTTTCTTATTTTGCCATCTTAGCAATGGCTTTCTTACTGCCGCTCAACCTATCAAGCTGTGCTTGAAGCTGTTGTCCTGTGAGCCGCCTATCACGCAAGCTGTTGACTCTCAGAAACTTGTCTTCTGATTCTGTTGTGGCTTTGGGTCTGCCAGACCTCTTCCTGTCAGAGTTTCCTCCAGTTTCCAAGTGCCTTTTGATGGTGTAGGAAACTGTACTCACTGACACCTTGGCTTTCTTTGCAATTTCTCTAAAGGAAAGACCTACAATTTTAAGGGTTATAATGGTCTGTCTGTCTTCCTTTGTTAATTGCCTTTTTCTCGCCATTATGAGAGCAGTATACTACTTCCTGCAGTACAATACTGTCCAAATAATGCTTAAGAGGGTGTAGTAACACAGTCTGTTCCAACACTGCTTTTATACAGACAGAGGGTTTGTAAGTAATCAACAAAAGTTGGGACACCTGTAGGAATTGTTAGCATCAACTTTCAAGGGTTAATTTACTTCCATTGCTGCAGAACAGCTGTAAGTTGTTAACCCATTACTTGTTCCCTGAAAAAGGCCTTTTTGTATAACTCTGAAATGTACATTATTTTTCAGTTTTTGGTAACCTAAACTTTTTTTTTTAACCTCTGGCAGTTTACCGCTTACCTTTGTACCATTTCAGGTTATTCACTGGACTTGAACTGCTTAAATTTCAATAAAAACTGGAAAAATGGGGGTGTTCTAAAACATTTGACCGGTAGTGTATATATATATAGATATATATTAGGCAGCCTATTTCCACGCCAGCAATAAGTGCCAGCAAACAGAAGAGCCTCAACAAAAGAGCTGGGAGTCTAGCTGTGGGAGTCTAGCTTTGGGAATGCAGCGAGGGGAGGCCTGCGCTGAGATGCTGTTCGAATAGATCCGAACCTAACAGCGCTCTGGAAGAAGCCATCTACTAGTCAGGTCTGTACCCTCCACCCCACCGCTCCCACTGTGCCTATTTGTCTTACCTGTCCTGCTGTGACTGTCTCTCACATCCCTGTTCTGTCCTCTCGTCCTCGTCCTCTGCCCTCTCTCCGCCGCTGCTCCTCCAACCCCTCTAACCTCATCCCTCTGCCTCTACCCCCCCCTCCCGCACACTCTCTGGTGCACTCTGGAACTGTCACTCTTCTGCTAACAAAGCTGATTTCATCTCTGCCTTTGCCTCCCACCTCTCTCTGTCGATTTCCTTGCTCTCACTGAAAACTGGCTGTCCCCTGATAACACTGTAATTCCTGCTGCCCTGTCCTCTCTCTACGTCCTGTCCCATACTGTCACTGGACAGGGAGGTGGGACTGGTCTTCTCCTCTCACCCTCCTTACTCTTTTCGGTTCCCTCCGACCTCTCCTCACTCTCTTTTAATACCTTTGAATTTCATACTGTCCAACTAACCTCTCCCTGTGAACTCCTGTTAATTGTACTGTACCGTCCCACTGAACCTCTCGCTCACTTTCTAGATGAACTTGACTATCTACCCTCCTCCGTCCTCTCTGTCTACCCCAACTGTCCTGTTAGGTGACTTCAGTATCCATCTCTCCAACCCCAGCCACTCTGCTGGATTCCTCCCTCTCCTTCACTCCTTCGACTTCTGTCTCTCTCCACCCCCCCTACCCACAAAGCTGGCTGTCAACTGGACCTCACCCTTTCTTTTTCTCTGTCTCTCCCCCCTCTCCCTGCTCCTCCTACCCACACTGTCACCTCTTGTCGTAACCTCTGCTCTCTCTCCCACTGTGTCCTTGCCTCCACTGCTCTCTCTCACCTCCCTCCTATCGACTCCTCACAACTCTCCGTAGACTCTGCTACCTCCACCCTCTTCTCCTCCCTCCTCCCTCGACTCCCTCTGTCCCTTCAGCTTCCGACCTGCTCGCCCCTCCTCTCCCCAACCCTGGCTCTCCTCTGCGCTCCGCTCAGCAAGAATCACATCTGCTGAAAAGAAATGGAAGAGAACCAACTCCCTGCTGCCCTAGACCTTTACCGCACTCTCCTCTCCTCCTTCTCCTCTACTCTCTCCTCTGCTAAATGTACTTATTTCCAATCTGTAATCCAAGCCTCCACTAACAACCCAAGTAAACTATTCTCTACCTTCTCCTCCCTCCTAAACCCTCCCCCCTCCTCCTCCCTCCTCTATCTCCTCTGATGACTTTGCCTCTTTCTTCTCTTCTAAAATCTCAGATATCCGCAAACTCTTTAACACCACTTCCTCCCCCGCACCCCGCACCCCCTCCTACTCCAACCCCTACACCAACTGCATCCCCTACTAACTCACCCTCCTTCTCCAGCTTCTCTCCCCTCTCAGACTCTGACCTCTCCTCCCTGCTCCAGGGTCACAAACCCACCACGTGTGCCCTGGACCCCCTCCCTACTCACCTCTTTCAAGCTGCTGCTCCTGCTCTACTTCCCTTCATCTCCTCCCTTCTCAACACATTATTATTTTATTATTATTATTATTTGTTTATTTAGCAGACGCCTTTATCCAAGGCGACTTACACAGACTATGGTGTGTGAACTATGCATCAGCAGAGTCACTTACAGTTACGTCTCACTCGAAAGACGGAGCACAAGGAGGTTAAGTGACTTATTCAGGTTCACACAATGAGTCAGTGGCTGAGGTGGGAGTTGAACTGGGGACCTCCTAGTTACAAGCCCCTTTCTTTAACCACTGGACCACACAGCATCTTATCTCTCCTTTCTGGTCTCTTTCCCTCTGCCTTCAAACAAGTCTCTATCACTTCCCTCCTCAAAAAACCTTCCCTCAACCCCACCTCCCTCCAGAGCTACCGTCCTGTCTGCCTCCTACCCTTCCTCTCCAAAACCCTCTAGCAGACTGTACACCGCCAGCTCTCTACTTTCATGTCCAAACACTCTCTGCTTTCCAATATGGCTTCCACTCTGCTCACTCCACTAAAACCACCCTCCTGTCTGTCACCAACTCACTTAAGTGTGCCCGAGCTGCCTCTCTCTCCTCTGTCCTAATTCTCCTCGACCTCTCTGCTGCCTTTGACACTGTTGATCACTCTATTCTACTATCCTCTCTCGCTAACCTGGGGATCTCTGGCACTGCTCTGGCCTGGTTCTCCTCCTACCTCTCCAACCGCACTTACCAGGTAACCTGACGTGGAGCAACCTCCACACCTCGCCCTCTCTGAACAGGAGTCTCCCAAGGGTCAGTCGGGTCCTCTCCTGTTCTCTCTCTACACCCACTCCCTGGGTCCCCTCATCGCATCCTATGGTTTCTCATACCATTGCTATGCTGATGATGCTCAGATTTTCCTCTCCTCCACACCTCTGACTCCACCATCCCCTCCTGTATCTCTTCCTGTCTGTCTGTTATCTCCTCCTGGATGCACCTGCATCACCTCAAACTCAACCTGTCTAAATCTGACCTCCTGTACTTTCCCAACTTTCATTGGCTCATGATCACCGTTGTCATCCAGTTCAAGTCTCTTGTACTAGCCTACAGATGCCTTGACCAGACTGCACCCAGCTACCTCCAGACCCTCATCTCTCCCTACACCCCCACTCGACCTCTCCGCTCCGCCTGCACTAGAAGACTTGCTCTACCTCCTCTACGATCCCCTGCCTCCAGAGCCCACTCCTTCTCCACCCTCGCCCTGCAGTGGTGGAATGACCTTCCTACAGATGTCAGGACTGCCCAGTCCCTGACCACATTCCGGTGCTTCCTTAAGACTCACCTCTTCAGACAGCACCTGTAGAACTCCTCTGTTTTTCGCCTGGGACACTATCACCCTTCCTTAAATGCACTTTACTTGCTCTTATCTGCCCCCTATTTTACTGCATTTAATCCTGTATTTCAGAGTACTGTAATCTGCCAAGTGTTTAATCTGTAGTATTTTGTATTTAATCAGATCCTGATGTAACTATCACTGACACTGTTATCTGCTGTATCATTGAATTGGATTTTGTCACAATTGTACTTGCTTGAACCAAAAGTATTATTACTTGTACTGTGATACTTGAAATGTATTTGCTTACGATTGTAAGTCGCCCTGGATAAGGGTGTCTGCTAATAAATAAATAATAATAATAATAATAATAATAATAATAATAATAATAATAATAATAATAATAATAATAATGGTAATGTTGTCCGTATCCTCCTTTGTAAAAACTTGTGAAAAGTGATCATTTCATATATTTGCTATTTTTGTTTTCTTCGTCTATGATTTTGCCATTTGTATCTCTTAGACATTTAACCTCCTCTTTGAATGTTCTTTTGCTGTTATAATATTGGACAAACATTTTGGAATTGGTTTTAGCCCCCTAAGCAATGTTCATTTGTATCTATCTCTCTTGGCCTTTCTAACTTCCTTTTTGAATTGTGTTTGCAGTTCCAATTAGGAGGAGTGGCAAACACTGTTGCAGCAGCAAAGATCATTCAAAATGATCTAGACAGCATTCAGAACTGGGCAGACACATGGCAAATGACATTTAATAGAGGTGTAAGGTACTGCAAACAGGCAATACATTTCTTCCCCCTTTCTATATTGGTTAATTGTGGGCTCTAGTTTTTTTTTTTTTTAACATCACTGAGTCCCTTGTCCCTGTGCAACCACAATGTAGAAACATATAGAGAATGTATGGGAATGGTCAATAAACATCACTGCTGTTTCTCTTAAAGCATGTTTATTTATTTCTAATACTGGACCTACCCTGTCTTAATACTGTATTACATTGGGAATATGAATAGAGCTGAATTATTAATTGTTGATAATACTTAGAATACCAGATACATATTAACATTAACAAGCAATACATGTGATTTATTTAACAGTTGTTCATTATTTTGTGTATCAACCGCCACACAAAGCTGAGCGCAGTGCGGTATACTGTAATGATGCTCCAGTCAGTCTGCCCGGACTGCACCTGAACCATCTTAAAAACACGAAGCCCCTAATAAGCTAATTTGTAAAAGTTAGTAAAGAATTGCGCTAATATAACGAAGCTAAATTTGAACTCCTAGCTGGAGCAACGAGAGAGGGCGAGAGGGCGGGGCAGAGAAGGAGGGGGAGACGCTGCTAGGCAACCGGCTCGTGAACATTCCACTCAGCTGAGCAGAGACCGTTAGGATTTAAAAATGCGAACGTTCCGAGCGGCGTTAGGCGCTTCGTTAAATTAACACACCGTTGCTGGCATTTTAATTTAGAAGAAAACCATATTTTAAATACTCAAATAGCACTGTATTAAAAAAAAAAAAAAAAACACTTTACTTCACTTCCATACCGTTTTCCAACAAATAAAAGGAAGTGCGTATTTATAATAAGTATATTTGTTATGATATTAAGACTAAACAAATGTGCTTCAGTTTGGTGTATAATTTATTTATTTATTAAATGTTGTAGTATTTCTTTTTTAATATTGTATTGTTTTTACAAAATAACATCCATACATTATCAGTTCATCTGCTAGAGTAATCAAATCACAAATGTTACTCTTCAGTAATTCATACATAGACACGCTGTTGTAACTTCAGTTAGTTAAAATGTAAGGCTGGATTCAAGTTTAACCAAATAAATAAGTAAATACATTAATAACGACATGAAACACAAATACGTTTTGGTAGCTCATACGTAGGCCTATTTAAATAACAAAATGCGACCTGTTTTAGAAATTGATTTATATACTACCTGCCATTTAAATCTAAATTATATTTAAAACTGTTTGAGGGGCAGACTAGTATAGATGATTTCTAAAATCCATTAATATGTTAAACTATAACACCACATTAGAACTCCAAGAAATATAGAAAATGATCATTTGTAAAGAATTAGCTGTGAGATTATAATCAGAATTATGGATGCATGGATTTTTGATTAAAATACACCCACATGTATTTTTCTTTCATGTCGTAATTTATTTATTAATTTCATTTTAACCCCTTGCTGGTGCCACGGCTTGTCTCTGTATCAATTCACTGATATTTGAGGTTTTGTTTAGTACACACTAGCAGGTGATCTGATAATCTTATTGATGTTATTTTGTGAAAACAATAACACGTTAATACTGCGCTACAAAAAATGACTCGCCGTGTTGTAACTTGTGCGGGTGATGTCATGGGTTGTCATGGCAGCGCCGATCATCACGGGAGGGGTTATCAGTGGTTGTCGGAGAAACGCTGGAGTTCCGCTGGCTTCCGAGGTATCCAACCCGAATATCTAAATCAATACAGTGACAACAAAGGAATGTGACAAATAAACCTAATGACTACATTAATGAAGCAGTAATACACGACAGGGTGTGTGTGTTATCATGAGGTAATATCACCACGCCTTGGGTGCGTTGGGAGGCACTAGACGAAGTGGAGTTCTTCAACCGCCCAGGAAGTGGTGATATATCTCATGATAACACACAGACCCTGGAGTGTATTATTGCTATTATTAAATGGGTCTAGGAGTGTGTTGTTGTTGGTAAATAAAGAAGACTTTAATAATATTTTTTATTTGTGTTCCACTGAGAGAAGTAGTTCCACAGTAACTAAAAATGGTGAGATTAACAATTAAACATTTGATTTTAAACTTTTGTAGAATATTTTCTTTTTCGGGGCTTCTCTAATACTTTTTTGTTCATTCTTTGTAGATATTGAACTGGATCATTGCTTCAAAGTGTATTGTGGGTTTTGTCCAGTAGATGGAGCTGCTGCTGCTGTGATGTTTTGTTTAGCAGAATGCAGTTCACGTACCGTGTTACAAACGGGACGGCGCTGCACAGTGCGGTACAAACTGCAATTAAAATCTCCGGTAGTACTACAGACGGGCCGCCGATAGTCATCTCTGATTAACCCAACATGAATATAAATACAAACCCAGTGTGACGGCGCCGGAGAGTCTGACAGCAGGTTTAATAATATGAATGTGTCTGAACGAGAGTCTTGCATCAAACTCAGCGTCCTATATATAATATAAACACAAGGGGTTGCCAGCGGGTGTAGTGAATTCAGCTCTAATAACTCATCTCTCTCTCTATAGATATTTCTAGTCTTCCTGTTTTACCAAACAGCTCAAAGAATGGAACTTCTGGTTCAGACTGGTGCACAGATCTAAAGATTCCCCGCATCGGGTGTACCGGTTTGTTATGGAACGTGTTTTGTAAAATGAGTTTAACCAGTAACAGATTATATAAACCACAGTGAAAACAAACATGAAGAGAAGATGTTGCCAAATAGTGGTTTGTTTAACCAA
Organism: Acipenser ruthenus; assembly: GCF_902713425.1. Taxonomy (NCBI): domain Eukaryota; kingdom Metazoa; phylum Chordata; class Actinopteri; order Acipenseriformes; family Acipenseridae; genus Acipenser; species Acipenser ruthenus. Next base: position 893,849 of record NC_081223.1, read on the forward strand.
TTCCTCATAAAAGTAAGACTCATGTGTACACACAGTATTAAAAGCTGAAAAGTTAAACTAATACCTTAGTTGGAGCTCTCACCAGGGACCACTTCCAGTAAAAGACATATAAACTGCAGTGAACAAAATGAAAACTTGCATTCATAACAGAAAAAAAAACAACCCAAATAAGTCTACACACTTTCTGTGATGCTAGAACATGATAAATTTATATTGATAATTTCACCCTAAACTTTGCATACTGAAGGTAGCATATCAAAAGCAAGAAGGAATATAAAAATAGGGTTACAGCTCCATGGAGGAGGAAAGTCTTTGCCCCCGGGTTCACACAGTGAATTAGTGAAGGGTCCTTGAGTAACACTCCGTATTGAGAATGGCCTGATCAGGAAACAAGCAAAGCATTCAATGCAGTAAGAGGAGAGAATCCCATTAACATGGCCATTCTGACACTCACCAATATATAATCTGTGTAGAATTAATCAAGCACCCACCAAAAATAAAAAAAAAAAAAAAAAAAAACACAAACCAAAAAGGTCTTTACAAGCAAGATTTTTATTTATGAACACACACTTTTGGGCATTTTCCAAAAATATACAACTCCAGCTACAAAGACAACCACTGAACACACACCCATTGCAGCTCCCAGAAGGGACCACACATTGAATTGGCCTGCAAGAGAAGAAAGAAATAGTTAGTGGAATATAAAGAGATAGTTATATATTTTACTTGAACTGCAATTGTGTTCAAATCATGCATATTACCGCTTCTAGGCATAAAGTGAAGGGATCCATCTCTCTTCAGCTCAATTGGGCCAGAAGACACAAACGCCTTTACTGCACCACCATCCATCCCTTCAGCACTGCGACCTACAGGAGGAATTAGGAGGAGTCCATCAAAACACATGGACAAAAATGCATGCAAAATGTCCCCCCTCACCCCAACAGACAGAGCTCTTACCAAGCCTCTGTTTCCCTGGAATGCACCGTCTGCTACAGAGGCTGTCAGATGGCCGGTTTGAATCACATATCACAACACTGCAGTGGAAGTAGATCTGAAAGACAGCACACCTTGTCAAGCAAAACTAGCATCAATAGATCAGGCAGGACCATCATCCAATGAGGATTACTGAATTGAAAAACAATATTGCATCATAGTAACTGCTTCCTGCAAAAGTGCAGTTATACGTTTTCATTCCAACTCACTAAAGATTTGAGCACAGTGACCATTTGCTGCTTGGAAAGCAATCCAAACCATGCATTGTGGTACAAGATCCCCATCCCAACACTCCACTTTACCTGTCCTTTCAGTGCATCCCGGCCGCTTGTGAAGGAAAACATTTTCACTTCAAACCTCTTCAGATGGGAAGGGAACAGCACTCTTGCATTGCTGGAGACTGGGTGAAAGATGGTCAAGTACTCATCTGCAGAGTTCTCACAGCTAGGAAGAGAAAGTAGGTCAGGAGCACATCAGCCACAACTCCAATTCCTAGGTTTTTGTAGGAGCAATATCATATTCCAGCATCTTACCTGTCCACAACAACATCCCACTTGGGAGAGCTATTCCTGTCAGCAGAATAGGTTGCCCAGCAGTTCTCCAAAAACAATTCAGCCTGTGGATCCCTGCTGTACAGGAGCTCTACCTCAAAATACAAGGGTCTTCGCAAGTACTTCACAACAGGGTAATCCCGAGCTCCATAGAAGTCGTTGTAGGTTGAATCTGCAGAGATGCAAGGGAGAATTTTATAGGTGGAAACACGCTACTAGAGCATCTATTATTTCAATTGCCAAGTCCTACCCAATGCAAGCCGCATGATGACCGCAAGGTCCCCCAAGCCAGGCTGGACTACAGGTGCAGGATTATTCTGGTACAAGAACTGTACTACCTTGGTGTCATTGACCAGATAGTGACAGGCAACTCTCAACCTGGAAAGAGGAGATGGGGTTAGGAGAGTTTCAGCCTCAACCACAAGGATACTCCATTTGATTGCAATCCTTACCGGTAAGATGTGAACAGCACTAAATTCTCATAAGTCAGGAGGTTGTTGTCAAACTGGAAGAGAAAATCACAAAGGCTCAGGTTGCAATGAACTTGTAGATTTAGTATGGAGCTGCATACCAAGTTGCAGACTAGCTAATATGGTACTCAGGATCATCCCCAGCTGTGTACTAACTAACCAATTTTAAAAATAAAAAAAGCTTTGGTTATAAATAGTTCAGTTTCATAACTGAATATTTGAGACTTATTATATTTGTTCCATGTTAGAACAATACCACAAGTCTGTCTATAGAAACTGCTAGAATAAATATTGTTTTAGTAACCTCTAGGAGGGCAACAGCAGTTACTTTGGATTTGTTGCAAATACACAGCTGGTGACTCTTGAGCTGCAATTGGTATTAACTCATGTATTAGTTTAGTCCCGTCCTCACCACAGGATCATCCCCAGTTAGTACGCTCCTTCCAGTTCACTGCAATTGACCCAAAAGGTCTCTAGGCAGCACATGCAATGCCATAACCAAGAGTCATGTCATGTGTCACAGCACCTCTCAACTGGACAAGCAGTTCAATACAAAAAGGTGGCATCCTTCAGATGTCCACAATTCATGCAAGTAATTCAGAGGATAGACACACAGGTCACCATGGCTCCCCAGATTGAGCCAGGGGTGTTGTGGCCAACTTGTCAATATGTTGAACCTCCTCAAAATATGGTTTTAAAATGGTCAATACTAACCCTTCTAGTTGTGCCACAGGAGTTGACATTGAAGTAGAAAACCGCATTGATAGCATCAGACTGAAGAGGCCGGCAACTGGGATCCCTTAGAGTTAGTTGACTTGGAGACAAGCTGGGGACAGATTCCACTTTCACAGCAAGAGCTGCCATAGTTCCATTGGTGAAGCAATCTGAAACACAGCATTTGGATCCAGGTTAAGGAAACGGATTATAGCTTCAATACCACATCATGCAGCCTTGTGCCAATCTCAAAAGCAGCTATTCTAAAGAATGCTTTGTTTGCAGGAGAGTTACCAATCATCTTTGTAGGGAAACTGCAGGACAGGGAGAAGTCAGCCACCACAACCATGGTCCCAATATCCTTCAAGGTCAAGTCAAGTCTGCTTCTGATGCCTGAAGAACTGATCACCTACAGAGACAATACATCAGGTCAGTAATGTGTTGAACCCAAAACAGCTAAACACATTTTAAAGTTCCATCACTTACTTCATATGTGGCATCAACTGAATTGTATGGGACAGTCATCCAGAAATTGGTAGAGTTGGCATTATACTTGTACAGGGCAAGCAGACTTCCACCAAGTTCTCTTGAGCCCACAAAAGGAATCCAGTTGCGACCCATGTTGCCATATGTTACCATGGTATAGAATGCAGCACCATCACAGTAGCCAGTTACTGTAGGTGGAACTGCAAGAGGAAGAGCAGTTGTCAGGGCAATGGACTGGATTGGTTAGAAAAAGGTAGTTGTAGACCAAATAGTCAGGCACTTACTGATGTCTTTGAGAATGGCTTCGACTACAGCAGGATGAGTAAAAGGTGTATTCTCTGGCACTATATTCAGCAAGTAGGTCAGGGGCAGAATGTAGGTTCTGGTGTCTGGAGGAGTTACCTGAAAGAGAAAGGGTTTGTAGGATTAAACCCAAAGTCAGACAGCAAGCAACACGTCCACAGGAAGCAAGTGTTTTCAAAAGGGCCATTGAATGTTTGAACAGGTGGGATGTTACCTTTTGCTTCACATTGGGGTCCTCAAATGGCACCTGGAGAGTGTAGGTCTTGGACCCATTGGGAAAGACATGCTCCTGGACATTATAACCTTTTAGGTTGGCTTCTGGCACAGTTAACGTCTCTGGTCCAACTATAATTTTGACCAGCTCCACATCAGGCAGGAATGTCCCCAGGGTCACATTGAACACTCTGGCTTTAGGAACAGTGTCTGAAATTAAAGCATGCAGTTGAAATGAAGCATATGAAGTGGAGCACTACAAGAAATCCCTTTGATTTACTGCATGTGGACAAGTTCTACATACTGTTTGTGACAACTGGTGGCCGAGGCATGAAAGGAGTGGTTATTGGATGAAGTACTGTGTACTTGGTCTTCTCAGGCCCATCTTGCCAGGTATGCTCCAGCATTGGTTCAATAGAGTAAGAGATCACATAGGTGTTGTCCAGTACATGGCTCTGAAAGCACAGAAGCACCTTAGGAGGAAAGCTTTAAAATGAGAAGGATTTTAAAGATGTTGAACTTCTACATACCTTGTAATATCCACCATCAGCTCCCACAGGAATTTTTACAGTGATTAGCTGGGGACCAACATCCAGTTTATAATCTCTATTATGAATCGTTGCAGGGTCAAGCTTGCGGCCATCAACTCCCATTTGAACATCAAGGGTAGTAATTTGTGGTGTCGGAACAAGAGGAGGTAGAACACGGGGAACATTCCATGTAATCATCTGTTCTGTGAAGGCTGTTCCATCTGACAGAAAGGAACACCATAGACTTGATATAGAAAATTCATACATAAACCTAGAACAGTTCTTGAGCACCATTGCCCTCCATAAGCTTACTCACCAGTAGGACATGTAACTGCAGTGTCCACCATCATGACCATCCATCTTTGCTTATAAAAGGTGGTTGATCTTAGCACAGCCATTGGTACAGTTTGGATCTGTTGGAGGGGAGGGGGAACTTTTACTAAAATAAAAGCAAGACTAAATCTACCTTCATAGTCTGGATATACTGTACTAGACAACAATGAAGCCTAGACTACTTACCACCTGAGGCTGGCTTTCTGTGGAGTTGTATGCAGCTCTAACCAGAATTCGAGTTGGTGTAGTGTTTATGCCATAGCCATTTGTCATGGCCTGAGCAACAGTCATAGTTGTCTTTCTATTTGCTGGGAGATGGAACACAATTTTCCAGATGCTGTTGTCAGCAGCAGTTGCCTAGCAGAAGAAAATCTCATTAGATTGGGGAGTTTTAACACAAAGCATCCCCAGTCTAAAGGATTTGTCAGAACAGATGTCATGTTTAATAAATAGGAACTAAAACAAAGTTGAAAGTTTAATGACACATCACTGAAACCGTTCTAGGTTCAGCGGGCATCTAAGGGAACAGAGAAAATCCTCAAATACAACTGCGTACAAAAGCCTATGTGAAAGCATGTTCTCTGGATCCGATACAGGCAGAGTTTACAGCCATTCATTTGTACTGGACCTTAATACATCAGTGTACCAAACTTTAAGAAACCTAAATTGCTCCTATGCAGCAGTCCTCAAAAAGGTAAATCAGGACACATTTATCATGAAGGATTTATAGCCCTGCACATATGAAGCCACTACCTCAGTGGTTGAAATACAAGGCTTACACCGACAAGAAAGGGTTAATTTCTCCACAATCAATTTCTACCAAAGCAATCACAGAATATATGTATGCAAAGCCAATGCCTTAAATGTCACACAAATCCAATATGGCCACCCTCTTGGGAGACAGGTTAAAGTTAAGGGGGCCGTTAGATTTTGCTTCCTCTAGATGAGACAGTAGAGTAGACTTCAATAGGCAAGACAGAGGGGACATGAATGAAGCAAATGCAAAGTCACATGATCCTACCTCAGGGTATGCAAGGGACCAATCAGGATCATCTTGAACAAAGTTTGGCTCAATAAGTGGCACACCTCTTCTCACAGAAACCTAAAAGAGAATTCACATTAGTCATGAGTGAAGCACTTCTGCAGTGACAATTAAAATACCCACACAACCCAACAAGTTATACTGAACAGCATTATCACATCCTGACAGCCCTTACCTCCATGTAGTTTCTTTCACACAGAATCTCCCTCTCTGCCCATGGAGAATAGCGGCATGTCATGCTCTGAACATAGGAGGAAGCTGAAGTCATAGCACTGTTTGAGAAGACACTGATTTGTACTGTCAGCTTGTAGGTCTCATCATTCTGGAAACAAAGGCTAAAGTTAGTCCCAGCATGTCACCATTAGAAACAAGTTTACAAGAAATAAAATTGACTCACTGTGTTCTGAGCAAAGCAGCTCACCACAGAAGCAAGGAACTTGGCATTTCCCAAGAAGTCAACAGTTAAGCTATATCCACACTGTGCGGCCAGTCTTGGAGAGAGGGACACAAGCAGCCCCTTATTGTCTGTAGAAAGAAATTCAGTTGGCCTTTTAAGAAACTGTACACGTGATCAAGCAAGGTAGAGATATAACAAAGTGAACACCCCCACCGCCCCGTCCCATCTACTTATTGAAACTTTTAAAACTGTATTAGTAGAATTATACGCTCGTTCGGAACAGTGGGTTTAGAGTAAATGATTTCTATTTCTACGCACTTGCAGTCAACAAATCCGAGTAAGGTTGTAGCAGCACAGGTCTATTATTTAGTGTGATCAGCAACATGCTTTTAAAGCTAACGCAAGATTTTCATATCCTGCATCTGAAAAAAAACAAAGATTGGTTGCTGCCAAATAGCGCAGGAGTGCTCTGTACTTAATTCAAATTATTACATTACGAGTCAACAGGCTTTGTACATCAAAAGCTTTCCATTCAAGAAAAATGATCACTCACCAATCACATTGATGCGAAAATACTTTCCAACAAAAGACTTATCCAACATCATCATCATAACACTCCCTTGACATTCTGTCCTCACCGAGCCTGTAGAAGACAACGATACTTGAAAACACACAACCGGCAAATAAACAGGAAGCTAAAAGGACAGCTCTGCTGAAGCGACCTTTATCGTACCTAGAGGGGGGTTCTGCGTCCAAACTTCAGTGACTAACACTGCTAACAGCAATGTTATTCTGCATTGAAAAAAAAAACACGCAAGTGAGAAACACACAATAAAATGAACGTTTCTAAAGTAGAGAAAAGATCAACAATTACCCAAATCTAAGACAACACGGCATCATTAAATCCAAGGCAGCCCCGACCGTGAACTTCTTTCACCGTTATAAAGAAACAATATTAAAAACAAAACCGTCAGTAGCTGAGTTTGGTGTTCCTTAGAGTGCAATGGGTTTATAAAGAGGTTCAGGTGTTAATGGGAGCTAATTAGCTGCAATTGATGCACGCACCTCTTTCATATTAGTCCTCTGATTGTCAGTCAGTACGTTAATTATAATAAATAATAATAATAATAATAATAATAATAATAATAATAATAATAATAATAATAATAACCCATTTAGAAGATTGTACTTTGAAATTAAGTTTGTCAGAAGTACGTACGGATCAAACTGGACTGTCACCGACAAGGACTGTCTGATTAAAGGCTCAGCTATGGAGGCATGTAGTAAACAAACCCCAGGTGCTGTAATACTTGTATCCGGGACAACAGAAATCGTACCATGGTAAAATAAATAGTATCATATAGTACCGTGGTGTAGTGTTGCATTATACTGTAGATACCAGGATACTGAATGTTTTAGTATAAACATATCAAATACTGGCATTATTATATTTGGAGGAAAACAGTCAGTTGATATAAATGATATGTGGTCCAGTTACCATACCAGGTACCTATTGCTGTTGTTTTTCAGCTCTGATGACTGGTGCTGAACTGAGCGACCAAGAACTCCAGAAAAATTGTACCTTCTTATACTGGACCATGCAAATACACAGGTACAGTGAACTTGATAAAGGATTGTCAGTATTACCATTAAAAATGTAGGAATAAAGGAATAAACAATGATGCAAATGTATTTGACTCTATTCACATCCCCGCACATTTAAAATCCTGCACAGGTTGGGTGCCTCTCAACTCAGATTAAGGTTGATACTGTATAAATGCAGAACCAATCGTTCCAGATGGATGAGACCATTCATTTTTAAATACATGTAATTCGATTTTTCATTTGGTATTATTTGTATTGAGGCAGGGAGGCTGCAGTTGTTTCTAAGCGACAATGAATCTGGAATAACATTCTTAGTGTTCGTGCCATACGACTTTGTGTCATCAAAGCTGTTTCTGGTGACGTGCAGTCGATTATATTTGGAATCTTTTGTTGTCGTTCAGTATTTTCTCAAATAAGACGACAAATTAATAGCTCAGTTGGTTAGAGTGAAAGAAACTTCCATCAGTCAGCCCGGCTAGCTCAGTCGGTAGAGCATGAGACTCTTAATCTCAGGGTCGTGGGTTCGAGCCCTATGTTGGGTATCCTCTTCAAACACAAATTGAAGATGTTGCTTCAAGACAACGGAGCAAAGTCTGATTCTGTTCACATTGTATACAGTATTGCAACAAAATTACTTATTGGTCACTGTCATATAGCAATTGCTATTGTAAAATGCGTGCATCGTTTATAGCTACAACGATATTGAAATAAATAATCTTACTCTTTTGGGTTGGCTTCAATCCATTTCTTTTTTTACACTTGTCTTAACATCATTCATGGAGCATCAGTTGGTATGTGCGTAATAAACCCAATCGGGCCTTGATACGAGAACCCTAGTGTGTGCTGAAATAAATAACGCGGTTTTCTACAATAACAAATGCAGCTTATCAGAATGGCCGAGTGTTCTAAGGTGCCAGCCTCAAGGACTCTATCTTTCCAAAGAATTTTGTGTTCTGGTCTCTGAATGGAGGAGTGGGTTCAAATCCCACTTTTGACAGTTCAATTTTACGTATTTTTAAAAAGAATACATTTCTTTATTTTACTATAAAAGATTGTTTTAAGGAAATCAACAGCTGATACCAAACTCTTCTCAGCACTCAATACCATTTTAGAAGTTGATTTGCTATTTGATTGGTTTCCACACTGTTTAGCTGTTCTTTTCCCACCCAGCTGTTATATTAATCAGGAAGGCTATTACCGCGGCCAGCACGAAGCGCCAGCAAACAGAAGAGCCTCAACAAAAGAGCCGGGAGTCTAGCTGTGGGAGTCCAGCGAGGGGAGGCCTGCCTCGAGACGCTGTTCGAATAGATCCTAACCTCACAGTGCTCTGGAAGATGCCATCTACTAGTCAGGTCTGTACCCTCCACCCCACCGCTCCCACTGTACCTATTTGTTTTGCCTGTCCTGCTGTGATTGTCTCTCACATCCCTGTTCTGTCCTCTCGTCCTCGTCCTCTGCCCTCTCTCCGCCGCTGCTCCTCCAACCCCTCTAACCTCATCCCTCTGCCTCCCCCCCCCTCCCGCACACTCTCTGGTGCACTCTGGAACTGTCACTCTTCTGCTAACAAAGCTGATTTCATCTCTGCCTTTGCCTCCCACCTCTCTCTCTCTCTCGATTTCCTTGCTCTCACCGAAACCTGGCTGTCCCCTGATAACACTGTAACTCCTGCTGCCCTGTCCTCTCTCTACGTCCTGTCCCATACTCCGCGTCTCACTGGATAGGGAGGTGGGACTGGTCTTCTCCTCTCATCCTCCTTACTCTTTTCGGTCCCCTCCGACCTCTCCTCACTCTCTTTTAATACCTTTGAATTTCATGCTGTCCAACTAAACTCTCCCTGTGAACTCCTGTTAATTGTACTGTACCGTCCCACTGAACCTCTCGCTCACTTTCTAGATGAACTCGACTATCTACTCTCCTCCGTCCTCTCTGTCTAGCCCAACTGTCCTGTTAGGTGACTTCAATATCCATCTCTCCAACCCCAGCCACTCTGCCGGATTCCTCCCTCTCCTTCACTCCTTCGACTTCTGTCTCTCTCCACCCCCCCTACCCACAAAGCTGGTCGTCAACTGGACCTCACCATCTCTTTTTCTCTGTCTCTCCCCTCTCTCCCTGCTCCTCCTACCCCCACTGTCACCTCTTGTCGTAACCTCCGCTCTCTCTCCCCCTCTGTCCTTGCCTCCACTGCTCTCTCTCACCTCCCTCCTATCGACTCCTTCTCACAACTCTCCGTAGACACTGCTACCTCCACCCTCTTCTCCTCCCTCACCTCCCTCTGTCCCCTCACCTTCCAACCTGCTCGCCCCTCCTCTCCGCTCCGCTCAGCAAGAATCACATCTGCTGAAAAGAAATGGAAGAGAACCAAACTCCCTGCTGCCCTAGACCTTTACCGCACTCTCCTATCCTCCTCCTCTACTCTCTCCTCTGCTAAATGTACTTCTTTCCAATCTGTAATCCAAGCCTCCACTAACAATCCACATAAACTATTCTCTACCTTCTCCTCCATCCTAAACCCTTCCCCCCTCCTCCTCCCTCCTCTATCTCCTCTGATGACTTTGCCTCTTTCTTCTCTTCTAAAATCTCAGATATCCGCAAACTCTTTAACACCTCTCCCTCCCCCGCGCCCCCTCCTGCTCCAACCCCTACACCCACTGCATCCCCTACTAACTCACCCTCCTTCTCCAGCTTCTCTTCCCTCTCAGACTCTGACCTCTCCTCCCTGCTCCAGGGTCACAAACCCACCACGTGTGCCCTGGACCCCCTCCCCACTCACCTCTTTCAAGCTGCTGCTCCTGCTCTACTTCCCTTCATCTCCTCCCTTCTCAACACCGCTCTACTTTCTGGTCTTTTTCCCTCTGCCTTCAAAAAAGCCTCTATCACTCCCCTCCTCAAAAAACCTACCCTCGACCCCACCTCCCTCCATAGCTACCGTCCTGTCTCCCTCCTACCCTTCCTCTTCAAAACCCTCGAGCGGACTGTACACCGCCAGCTCTCTGCTTTCCTGTCCAACCACTCTCTGCTCGACCCTCTCCAATCTGGCTTCCGCTCTGCTCACTCCACTGAAACTGCCCTCCTGTCTGTCACCAACTCACTTAAGTCTGCCCGAGCTGCCTCTCTCTCCTCTGTCCTAATTCTCCTCGACCTCTCTGCTGCCTTTGACACTGTTGATCACTCTATTCTACTTTCATCTCTCGCTGACCTGGGGATCTCTGGCACTGCTCTGGCCTGGTTCTCCCCCTACCTCTCCAACCGCACTTACCAGGTAACCTGGCGTGGAGCCACCTCCACACCTCACCCTCTCTTAACAGGAGTCCCCCAAGGGTCAGTTTTGGGTCCTCTCCTGTTCTCTCTCTACACCCGCTCCCTGGGCCCCTCTCATCGCATCCTATGGTTTCTCATACCATTTCTATGCTGATGATGCTCAGATTTTCCTCTCCTTCCCCACCTCTGACTCCACCATCTCCTCCCGTATCTCTACCTGTCTGTCTGCTATTTCCTCCTGGATGCACTAGCATCACCTCAAACTCAACCTCTCTAAATCTGACCTCCTTTTCTTTCCCTCCTCCTCCCCCTCCTCTGATCTCTCTATCTCTGTTCCTCTGGAATCTACCACACTCTCTCCCTCTTCCTCTGCTAAGAATCTCGGAGTCTCCCTGGACCCCTGCCTCTCTTATTCCCAGCACATCTCCACTCTGGAAGACACTTGCCGATTCTTCCTGAGCAACATCCGAAGAATCCGAGCCTTCCTCACCAACTATGCCACCCAGCTCCTGGTCCAGGCCTTGGTACTCTCCTGCCTAGACTACTGCAACTCCCTCCTGGCTGGCCTCCCTGCGTCCGTCACCCGTCCGCTCCAGCTCATCCAGAACTCCGCTGCCCGCCTGGTGTTCTCTCTGCCTCGCTTCTCCCACGCAACTCCACTACTCCGCTCACTCCACTGGCTCCCAATCACCGCTCGCATCCAGTTCAAGACTCTTGTACTAGCCTACAGATGCCTTGACCAGACTGCACCCAGCTACCTCCAGACCCTCATCTCTCACTACACCCCCACTCGACCTCTCCGCTCCTCCTGCACTAGAAGACTGGCTCTACCTCCTCTACGCTCCCCTGCCTCCAGAGCCCACTCCTTCTCCATCCTCGCCCCGCAGTGGTGGAATGACCTTCCTACAGATGTCAGGACTGCCCAGTCCCTGACCACCTTCCGGCGCCTCCTCAAGACTTACCTCTTCAGACAGCACCTGTAGAACTCCTCTGTTTTTCCCCTGGGACACTTATCACCCTTCCTTAAATGCACTTTACTTGCTCTTATCTGCCCCCTATTTTACTGCATCTAATCCTGTACTTTAGAGTACTCTAATCTGTCAAGTGTTATTTAATCTGTAGTATTTTGTATTTAATTATATCCTGATGTAACTATCACTGACACTGTTATCTGCTCCGTTATTGAATTGTATTTTGTCATATTTGTACTTGCTAGAACCAAAGTCATTGTATTTATCTTGCTCTTAATTGTATTAATACTGTACTGTGATTCTTGAAATGTATTTTGGTTTACGACTATAAGTCGCCCTGGATGCAGCAGCAAAGGTCATTCAAAATGATCTAGACAGCATTCAGAACTGGACAGACATATGGCAAATGACATTTAATAGAGGTGTAAAGTACTGCACACAGGCAATACATTTCTTCCCCCTTTCTATATTTGTTAATTGTGGGCTCTAGTTTTTTTTTTTTTTTAACATCACTGAGTCCCTTGTCCCTGTGCAACCGCAATGTAGAAACATATAGAGAATGTATGGGATAATAAACATCACTGCTGTTTCTATTAAAGCGTGTTTATTTATTTATAATACTGGAGCCTGTCTTAATAATGTATTACATTCTGAATATGAATATAGCTGAATTATTAATTGTAAATAATACTTAGAATACCAGATACATATTTAGCATTAAAAAGCAATACATGTGATTTATTTAAACAGTCGTTCATTATTTTGTGTATCAGCCGCCACACAAAGCTGAGCACTGTGCGGTATACTGTAATGATGCTCCAGTCAGTCTGCCGGACTGCACCTGAACCATCTTAAAAACACGAAGCCCCTAATAAGCTAATTTGTAAAATTTAGTAAAGAATTGCGCTAATATAACGAAGCTAAATTTGAACTCCTAGCTGGAGCAACGAGAGAGGGCGAGAGGGCGGGGCAGAGAAGGAGGGGGAGACGCTGCTAGGCAACCGGCTCGTGAACATTCCACTCAGCTGAGCAGAGACCGTTAGGATTTAAAAATGCGAACGTTCCGAGCGGCGTTAGGCGCTTCGTTAAATTAACACACCGTTGCTGGCATTTTAATTTTGAAGATGACTATATTTTAAATAATTAAATAGCACTGTATTAAAAAAAAATACTTCAGTTCCAGACCGTTTTCCAACAAATAAAAAGAAGTGCGTATTTATAATAAGTATATTTGTTATGATATTAAGACTAAACAAATGTGCTACAGTTTGGTGTGTAATTTATTTATTAAATGTTGTAGTATTTCTTTTTTTTCTTTTTTTAATATTGTATTGTTTTCACAAAATAACATCCATACATTATCAGTTCATCTGCTAGAGTAATCAAATCACAAATATTACTCGTCAGTAATTCATACATAGACACTCTGTGGTAACTTCAAGAAGTTAAAATGTAAGGCTGGATTGTGTTATGTTAAACTATACACCACATTAGCACTCCGAGAAACATAGAAATTGATAATTTGTAAAGAATTAGCTGTGGGATCATAATCAGAATTATGGATGCATGGATTTTTGATTAAAATACACCCACATGTATTTTTGTTTCATGTCGTAATTTATTTATTAATTTCATTTTAACCCCTTGCTGGTGTCACGGCTTGTCTCTGTATCAATTCACTGATATTTGAGGTTTTGTTTAGTACACACTAGCAGGTGATCTGATAATCTTATTGATGTTATTTTGTGAAAACAATAACACGTTAATACTGTGCTACAAAAAATGACTCGCCGTGTTGTAACTTGTGCGGGTGATGTCATGGGTTGTCATGGCAGCGCCGATCATCACGGGAGGGGTTATCAGTGGTTGTCGGAGAAACGCTGGAGTTCCGCTGGCTTCCGAGGTATCCAACCCGAATATCTAAATCAATACAGTGACAACAAAGTAATGTGACATATAAACCTAATGACTACATTAATGAAGCAGTAATACACGACAGGGTGTGTGTGTGTTATCATGAGGTAATATCACCACGCCTTGGGTGCGTTGGGAGGCACTAGACGAAGTGGAGTTCTTCAACCGCCCAGGAAGTGGTGATATATCTCATGATAACACACACACCCTGGAGTGTATTATTGCTATTATTAAATGGGGCTATGAGCGTGTTGTTGTTGGTAAATAAAGAAGACTTAAAACCTTATTTTAATAATTTTTCTTTGTGTCACCATCCTCTGAGAGAAGTAGTTCTACAGTAACTAAAAATGGTGAGATTAACAATTAAACATTTGATTTTAATCCGTTTTGTAGAATATTTTCTTTTTCGGGGCTTGGCTAATAGTTTCTTGTTCATTCTTTGTATATATTGAACTGGATCATTGTTTCAACGTGTATGTCTGGGTTTTGTCCAGTAGATGGAGCTGCTGCTGTTGTGATGTTTTGTTTAGCAGAATGCAGTTCACGCACCGTGTTACAAACGGGACGGCGCTGCACAGAGCGGTACAAACTGTGCAATTAAAATCTCCGGTAGTACTACAGACGGGCCGCCGATAATCATCTCTGATTAACCCAACATGAATATAAATACAAACCCAGTCTGTTTCAAAGAACACTCAGAGTGACGGCGCCGGAGAGTCTGCGAGCAGGTTTAATAATATGAATGCGCCTGCTCGAGTATTGCATCAAACTCAGCGTCCTCTATATAATAAACACATTACACAAGGGGTTGCCAGCGGGTGTAGTGAATTTAGTTCCAATAACTCAGCGCTCTCTCATATATTCTGTATTTTATCGAACAGCTCAAAGAATGGAACTTCTGGTTCGGACTGGTACGCGGATCTAAAGATTCCCCGCATCGGGTGTACCGGTTTGTTACGGAACGTGTTTCGTAAAATGAGTTTATCCAGTAACAGACAATATAAACCACAGTGAAAACAAACATGAAGAGAACATGTTGCCAAGTAGTGGTTTGTTTAACCAATTCCTCATAAAAATAAGACTCAGTTGTACACACAGTATTAAAAACTGAAAAGCTAAACTAATCCCTTACTTGGAGCTCTCACCATGGACCACTTCCAGTAAAAGATGTATAAACCGCAGTGAACAAAATAAAAACTTCCATTCATAACAGAAAAAGACAACGAACAACCCAAATAAATCTACACACTTTCTGTGATGCTAGAACATGATGAATTTTATTGGTAATTTCACCCTAAAAACTTTGCATACTGAATGTAGCACATCAAAAGCAAGAAGGAATATAAAAATAGGGTTACAGCTCCATGGAGTAGGAAAGTCTTTGCCCCCGGGTTCACAATGAATTAATGAAGGGTCCTTGAATAACACACCATCTTGAATGGCCTGATAAGGAAACAAGCAAAGCATTCAATGCAGTAAGAGGAGAGAATCCCATTAACATGGCCATTCTGACACACACGAATATATTATCTGTGTAGAATTAGTCAAGCACCCACCAAAAAGAGAAAAAAATAAATACAAACAGTCTTTACAAGCAAGATTTTTATTTATCAATACACACTTTTGGGCATTTCCCAAAAATACACAACTCCAGCTACAAAGACAACCACTGAACACACACCCATTGCAGCTCCCAGAAGGGACCACACATTGAATTGGCCTGCAAGAGAAGAAAGAAATAGTTAGTGGAATATAAAGAGATAGTTATATATTTTACTTGAACTGCAATTGAGTTCACATCATGCATATTACCGCTTCTAGGCATAAAGTGAAGGGATCCATCTCTCTTCAGCTCAATTGGGCCAGAAGACACAAACGCCTTTACTGCACCACCATCCATCCCTTCAGCACTGCGACCTACAGGAGGAGTCCATCAAAACAAAGGGACAAAAATGCATGCAAAATGTCCCCCGTCCCCCCAACAGACAGAGCTCTTACCAAGCCTCTGTTTCCCTGGAATGCACCGTCTGCTACAGAGGCTGTCTGATGGCCGGTTTGAATCACATATCACAACACTGCAGTGGAAGTAAATCTGAAAGACAGCACACCTTGTCAAGTAAAACAAGCATCAATAGATCAGGCAGGACCATCATCCAATGAGGATTACTGAATTGAAAAACAAATATATTGCATCCTAGTAAGTGTTTCTTGCAAAAGTGCAGTTACATGTTTTCATTCCAACTCACTAAAGATGACCACAGTGACCATTTGCTGCTTGGAAAGCAATCCAAGCCACGCATTGTGGTACAAGATCCCCATCCCAACACTCCACTTTACCTGTCCTTTCAGTGCATCCCGGCCGCTTGTGAAGGAAAACATTTTCACTTCAAACCTCTTCAGATGGGAAGGGAACAGCACTCTTGCATTGCTGGAGACTGGGTGAAAGATGGTCAAGTACTCATCTGCAGAGTTCTCACAGCTAGAAAGAGAAAGTAGGTCAGGAGCACATCAGCCACAACTCCAATTCCTAGGTTTTGTAGCAGCAATATCATATTCCAGCATCTTACCTGTCCACAACAACATCCCACTTTGGAGAGCTATTCCTGTCAACAGAATAGGTTGCCCAGCAGTTCTCCAAAAACAATTCAGCCTGTGGATCCCTGCTGTACAGGAGTTCTACCTCAAAATACAAGGGTCTTCGCAAGTACTTCACAACAGGGTAATCCTGAGCTCCATAGAAGTCATTGTAGGTTGAATCTGCAGACACACAAAAGGGAGAATTTATAGACAGAACATGCACTACTAGAGCATCTATATTATTTCAATTGCCAAGTCCTACCCAATGCAAGCCGCATGATGACTGCAAGGTCCCCCACGCCAGGCTGGACTACAGGTGCAGGATTATTCTGGTATAAGAACTGTACTACCTTGGTGTCATTGACCAGATAGTGACAGGCAACTCTCAACCTGGAAAGAGGAGATGGGGGTTAGGAGAGTTTCAGGCTCATCCACAAGGATACTCAATTTGATTGCAATCCTTACCGGTAAGATGTGAACAGCACTTCATTCTCATAAGTCAGGAGGTTGTTGTCAAACTGGAAGAGAAATCAAAGACCCAGGTTGCAATGAACTTGTAGATTTAGTATGGAGCTGCATACCAAGTTGCAGACTAGCTAATATGGTACTCAGGATCATCCCCAGCTGTGTACTAACATAGTACCAATTTCACAATTAAAAAAAAAAATTGGTAATGAATATTGCAATTTCATAATTGAACACTTTTTTGGGACCTCATGATTGTTACAGTTAGTATGATACCACAAGTCTGTCTACAGAAACTGCTAGACTAACATGGTATTGTTTTAGTAACCTCTAGGAGGGCAACAGCAGTTATTTTGGATTGGTTTCAAATACACGTTTGAATACACAGCTGGTGACTCTTGAGCTGCAATTGGTATCAACTCATGTATTAGTTTAGTCCCAGCCTCACCACGGGATCATCCCCAGTAAGTACGCTCCTTCCAGTTCACTGCAATTGACCCAAAAGGTCTCTAGGCAGCACATGCAATGCCATAACCAAGAGTCATGTCATGTGTCACAGCACCTTTCTCAACTGGACAAGCAGTTCAATACAAAGGTGGCATCCTTCAGATGTCCACAATTCATGCAAGTAATTCAGAGGATAGAAACACAGGTCACCATGGCTCCCCAGATTGATCCAGGGGTGTTGTGGCCAACTTGTCAATATGTTAAACCTCCTCAAAATATGGTTTTAAAATGGTCAATACTAACCCTTTTAGTTGTGCCACAGGAGTTGACATTGAAGTAGAAAACCGCATTGATAGCATCAGACTGAAGAGGTCGGCAACTCGGATCCCTTAGAGTTAGTTGACTTGGAGACAAGCTGGGGAGAGATTCCACTTTCACAGCAAGAGCTGCCATAGTGCCATTGGTGAAGCAATCTGAAACACAGCATTTGGATCCAGGTTAAGGAAACAGATTATAGCTTCAATACCACATCATGCAGCCTTGTGCCAATCTCAAAAGCAGCTATTCTAAAGAATGCTTTGTTTGCAGGAGAGTTACCAATCATCTTTGTAGGGAAACTGCAGGACAGGGAGAAGTCAGCCACCACAACCATGGTCCCAATATCCTTCAAGGTCAAGTCAAGTCTGCTTCTGATGCCTGAAGAACTGATCACCTACATCAGGTCAGTAATGTGTTGAACCCAAAACAGCTAAACACATTTTAAAGTTCCATCACTTACTTCATATGTGGCATCAACTGAATTGTATGGCACAGCCATCCAGAAATTGGTAGAGTTGGCATTATACTTGTACAGGGCAAGCAGACTTCCACCAAGTTCTCTTGAGCCCACAAAAGGAATCCAGTTGCGACCCATGTTGCCATATGTTACCATGGTATAGAATGCAGCACCATCACAGTAGCCAGTTACTGTAGGTGGAACTGCAAGAGGAAGAGCAGTTGTCAGGGCAATGGACTGGATTGGTTAGAAAAAGGTAGTTGTAGACCAAATAGTCAGGCACTTACTGATGTCTTTGAGAATGGCTTCGACTACAGCAGGATGAGTAAAGGGTGTATTCTCTGGCACTATATTCAGCAAGTAGGTCAGGGGCAGAATGTAGGTTCTGGTGTCTGGAGGAGTTACCTGAAAGAGAAAGGGTTTGTAGGATTAAACCCAAAGTCAGACAGCAAGCAACACGTCCACAGGAAGCAAGTGTTTTCAAAAGGGCCATTGAATGTTTGAACAGGTGGGATGTTACCTTTTGCTTCACATTGGGGTCCTCAAATGGCACCTGGAGAGTGTAGGTCTTGGATCCATTGGGAAAGACATGCTCCTGGACATTATAACCTTTTAGGTTGGCTTCTGGCACAGTTAACGTCTCTGGTCCAACTATAATTTTGACCAGCTCCACATCAGGCAGGAATGTCCCCAGGGTCACATTGAACACTCTGGCTTTAGGAACAGTGTCTGAAATTAAAGCATGCAGTTGAAATGATGGATATGAAGTGGAGCACTGCAACAAATCCCTTTGATTTACTGCATGTGGACAGGTCCTACATACTATTTGTGACAACTGGTGGCCGAGGCATGAAAGGAGTGGTTATTGGATGAAGTACTGTGTACTTGGTCTTCTCAGGCCCATCTTGCCAGGTATGCTCCAGCATTGGTTCAATAGAGTAAGAGATCACATAGGTGTTGTCCAATACATGGCTCTGAAAGCACAGAAGCATCTTAGGAGGAAAGCTTTAAAATGAGAAGGATTTAGAAGATGTTGAACTTCTACATACCTTGTAATATCCACCATCAGCTCCCACAGGAATTTTTACAGTGATTAGCTGGGGACCGACATCCAGTTTATAATCTCTATTATGAATCGTTGCAGGGTCAAGCTTGCGGCCATCAACTCCCATTTGAACATCAAGGGTAGTAATTTGTGGTGTCGGAACAAGAGGAGGTAGAACACGGGGAACATTCCATGTAATCATCTGTTCTGTGAAGGCGGTTCCATCTGACAGAAAGGAACACCATAGACTTGGTATAGGAAATTCATACATAAACCTAGAACAGTTCTTGAGCACCGTTGCCCTCCATAAGCTTACTCACCAGTAGGACATGTAACTGCAGTGTCCACCATCATGACCATCCATCTTTGCTTATAAAAGGTGGTTGATCTTAGCACAGCCATTGGTACAGTTTGGATCTGTTGGAGGGGAGGGGGAACTTTTACTAAAATAAAAGCAAGACTAAATCTCCCTTCATAGTCTGGATATACTGTACTAGACAACAATGAAGCCTAGACTACTTACCACCTGAGGCTGGCTTTCTGTGGAGTTGTATGCAGCTCTAACCAGAATTCGAGTTGGTGTAGTGTTTATGCCATAGCCATTTGTCATGCCCTGAGCAACAGTCATGGTTGTCTTTCTATTTGCTGGGAGATGGAACACAATTTTCCAGATGCTGTTGTCAGCAGCAGTTGCCTAGCAGAAAAAAAAAAAAATCTCATTAGATTAGGGAGTTTGAACACAAAGCATCCCCAGTCTAAAGGATTTGTCATAACAGATGTCATGTTTAAATAAACAGGAACTAAAACTGAAAGTTGAAAGTTTAATGACACATCACTGAAACAGTTCTAGGTTCAGCGGGTATCTAAGGGAACAGAGTAAATCCTCAAATGCAACTTCGTACGAAAGCCTATGTGAAAGCATGTTATCTGGATCCGATACAGGCAGAGTTTACAGCCATTCATTTGTACTGGACCTTAATACATCAGTGTACCAAACTTTAGGACACCTAAATTGCTCCTATGCAGCAGTCATCAAAAAAGTAAATCAGGACACATTTATCATGAAGGATTTATAGCCCTGCACATATGAAACCACTACCTCAGTGGTTGAAATACAAGGCTTACACCAACAAGAAAGGGTTAATTTCTCCAATCAATTTCTATCAAAGCAATCACAGAATACATGCATGCAAAGCCAATGCCTTAAATGTCACACAATTCGTATATGGCCACCCTCTTGGGAGACAGGTTAAAGTTAAGGGGGCCGTTCGATTTTGCTTCCTCTAGATGAGACAGTAGAGTAGACTTCAATAGGCAAGACCAAGGGGACATGAATGAAGCAAATGCAAAGTCACATGATTCTACCTCTGGGTACGCAAGGGACCAATCAGGATCATCTTGAACAAAGTTTGGCTCAATAAGTGGCACCCCTCTTCTCACAGAAACCTAAAGAGAATTCACATTAGTCATGAGTGAAGCACTTCTGTAATGACAATTAAATACCCACACAACCCAACAAGTTATACTGAACAGCATTATCACATCCTGACAGCCCTTACCTCCATGTAGTTTCTTTCACACAGAATCTCCCTCTCTGCCCATGGAGAATAGCGGCATGTCATGCTCTGAACATAGGAGGAAGCTGAAGTCATAGCACTGTTTGAGAAGACACTGATTTGTACTGTCAGCTTGTAGGTCTCATCATTCTGGAAACAAAGGCTAAAGTTAGTCCCAGCATGTCACCATTAGAAACACGTTTACAAGAAATAAAATGATGACTCACTGTGTTCTGAGCAAAGCAGCTCAGCACAGAAGCAAGGAACTTGGCATTTCCCAAGAAGTCAACTGTTAAGCTATATCCACACTGTGCAGCCAGTCTTGGAGAGAGGGACACAAGCACCCCCTTATTGTCTATGGAAAAGAAATTTGGTTGGCCTTTCAAGAAACTTTACACATGATCAAGCAAGGTAGAGATATAACAAAGTGAACACCCCGACCTACCCCGTCCAATCTACTTATTGAAATTTTTAAAACTATTAGTAGAGTTAGACGCCCATTCAGAACAGTGGGTTTAGAGTAAATGATTTTTATTTCTGCGCACTTGCAGTCAACAAATCCGAGTAAGGTTGTAGCAGCACAGGTCTATTATTTAGTGTGATCAGCAACATGCTTTTGAAGCTAACGCAAGTGTTTCATACCCTGCATTTGAAAAAAAACGACGCCTGGTTGATGCCATACAGCGCAGGAGTGCTCTGTACTTAATTCAGGTTATTACATTACGAGTCAACAGGCTTTGTACATCAAAAGCTTTCCATTCAAGAAAAATGATCACTCACCAATCACATTGATGCGAAAATACTTTCCAACAAAAGACTTATCCAACATCATCATCATAACACTCCCTTGACATTCTGTCCTCACCGAGCCTGCAGAAGACAACGATACTTGAAAACACACAACCAGCAAATAAACAGGAAGCTAAAAAGGACAGCTCTGCTGAAGCGACCGTTATCGTACCTAGAGGGGGGTTCTGCATCCAAACTTCAGTGACTAACACTGCTAACAGCAATGTTATTCTGCATTGGAAACAAAAACACGCAAGTGAGAAACATACAATAACAAAATGAACGTTTCTAAAGTAGAGAAAAGATCAACAATTACCCAAATCTAAGACAACACGGCATCATTAAATCCAAGGCAGCCCCGACCGTGAACTTCTTTCACCGTTATAAAGAAACAATAATAAAAACAAAACCGTCAGTAGCTGAGTTTGATGTTCCTTAGTGCGCAATGGGGTTATAAAGAGGTTCAGGTGCTAATGGGAGCTGATTAGCTGCAATTGATGCGCGCACCTCTTTCATATTAGTCCTCTGATTGTCAGTCAGTACGTTAATTAAAATAAATAATAATAATAATAATAATAATAATAATAATAATAATAATAATAATAATAATAATAATAATAATAACCCATTTAGAAGATTGTACTTTGAATTTAAGTTTGGCAGAAGTACGTGCGGATCAAACTGGACTGTCACCGACAAGGATCATCAGCGATCATCTGAACTAACTGGTTGAATAGACAGCACATGTCTGAGGGGGGTGTGTTCTGTACAGCTGTACATTTGATTAAAGTTTGTTGCGGAGTTTTAAACGTTTCCATGGCAACTGCTGTAGGATGAAGTTGCCCGGAGCCGCGGACACCAGATCAGATTGGATCGCATTGCCTGAAAATTCGATGTTTGATTGACGTGGTCAGTTGGCCAATAGAAAATGAGCGCGCTTTTGAGAGCAAGTCGAGTTGCGAATGAGAGGACAGGTAAGTTAGCAGTAGTATCGATAAAAAAATAAAAAAACAACGACTTGACCTAACAATGCTTGTACATATCTTGCTACGCTAGCCGCCCCCCAGATAAGTTGAAGTAGTATCGTTAGCTAACTTATGTTAGAAGCTAGCTAGTGTTAGCCAGCTAGCAAGCACCACCGGTACCTAGCTAATGTAGTCAACTGGGTAACGTTAGCTAACGTTAGATTGAATAATATCCCAAATAACGAGCATGATTAGTAGCATCAGTGTTGCTCTTCCTTTTTATCCAGGCGAGTTTGTTCGTTAAAGTTAGATAACGTCACCCCGTTTATTACATTTACAGTTTAGTCATTTAGCAGACGATCTTATCCAGAGCGACTTACAGTGCAAAACACTACATTTATATTAGAGAGAGAGAGAGAGAGAGAGAGAGAGATAAAGTTGCATACTTTGCATACCGTATCTCTGATTTGCAATGTTTCCATGGTTCGGCCCGGCCACTGCCGTGTGGCTGGTTAAAACGATGAGTTCAGTTTTTTTTTCTGTTTGGTAATTCAGTCATGAGGCAGCTGTAGCAGAGTGGCGCAGCGGAAGCGTGCTGGACCCATAACCCAGAGGTCGATGCATCGAAACCATCCTCTGCTAGCTTGTTTTTCTTCTGTTTGCAAAGTAGGTTTTCTAAAATATTAACTGAAGGCAAGACTTTGTGTTATTACATTTCAATTTAGTGTGTGTATTTCGTAAATGTTAAAGTGTAGAAACGGCAGGTACGCAGTTTATCTGCCTCTACCCATAGAAGACCCATACATTTTTAAAAAAAAAAAATCTGAACACAAGGTGTGTTTATGTAATCTGATACGTTACATCTAGACTTAACTGTTAAATTGTGCTTCTCGGAAGACATACGCTGGAGGGCGCACTGCAGTTTTCAGTCTGGGGAATATTACAGATTAGGAGACTGCTTTAAAATACACATGTAGGGCGGGCGTCTCTGTTACAAAGAATTGTCACACTTTGTATTTATCTCCATAATGCGTTGAGAATAAATACGCAGATGCGTTAAAACTATTTGGAGAATACGGGCATCGATCCCGCTACTTCTCGCATGCTAAGCGAGCGCTCTACCATTTGAGCTAATTCCCCTTGAATTGTGCCAGTGATTCTCATAGGCTACATCACAGCTTGCAAAAATGCCAAAACTTGCTGTGTTAAGCACCACTTTTGATATTGATTTTTGTTTTGCCGTGTTATCACACTGCTGCTAAGGGCCGGTCCTTTTTAATGTTAGCGTTTAGATGTAATTCAGAGGATGGCGTAGAGGGCTCTCTCGCTCTTTGAGCTGCTTTTTTCTTATCCTAAATCCTTTTCTTTAGCCTGTCTTTCCTTCCCTCCGTGGCGTCCTGCCCGGTAGCGTCCGCGATCTCTTCCGGGTGGAAGCTGATCCCAGTTCAGCCTCCTTTAGTATTTCCAGCCAATCACACAATGCAGCGCTCGCCTCGTCAATTATTAGGGCAGGGCCAGCGCTGCTCCACGTATGTTATTGGCTGCCCCTCCTGTCTATCTCTCTCTTTTTCTACTTTAACCCAGCACTATTTCCGCTTCCTTGTCTGTGTTTGTTTTTTGTTGTTCGTTTCTTTCACTGCAGGCCATTTCTCTGCTCGGCGCTCTCAAGATAGTATCTGCTATTTCCCTACCTGCTCAGTCTGCGCCGTTCAAAGCGCAGCGTCATTCTCAGCTTGCTCTGCGTTTTCATCAGAAAGACTGTTCCGACGTCACCGCTGCACTGCAACTCTTTCACACCGGCGCCTCACAGACCATGGTTACCACGGCAACGCCTCATCGAGTGACTCCTGGGAGTGGTAAGTTGTCATGGCGACCAGGCAGCTTTAACAGGCAATGCGAGCCTGTGCCTCACTACTGCAATCTTCTGGCTCCTGCTGCTGCGCTTTTGCAACATGAGAGCTTCAACTCGCCGAATTGTGAAATCTAAATACTGCAGGCTCCTCTTCTAGACCTACGTTAACTTACTTATATCATCACTAACTGTTCTAGAGCAAATGTTTTATACATAGACAAGGATTTTAATCGCATTAACAAAATATATGCTACCCTGCTTCACTGGACAATAGTTTCAATTCCAATCGCAACCTCTAGATGGCAGCATAACACCACAAACTACATAATTTAAGCTGATTTGCTATCGCTGCGAATCTCGCACACTCCAAACTTTCTATCAATTCCTGCAGTTCGTTGTCATTCCAAGGGATTCTCAGTCCCCTCCTGCCTCAACCTCTTTTGCTTCATATATTAACTTGAATTTTTGAAATCCAAACCCCTCCCGTTTAGGATCTGGTCATGAAGCCATGCTTATCAGCTTTCTGAGATGTTAAGAATCCACCGTCACATTAATTTTCCAGCTTCCCTGCATCAGGTCATTCCTGCAACCTTCTTGTTCCCGGATTTGCACTTCCTCATTTGCCCCCAACTTCATCAAGGCACTTAATACAACTTTCAAAGTCCATTTCATTCAATTTGAGCTTCCAGACACATACGGAAACTATGTCCTACGATTATCAACATTTACACCGCAATAGACAATACACTCTTAGACTGCTCCTGATCAAATCAATAGGTTTTGCAGCAGCCTCCGAGCAACGCATTCCCATCCTCTCAGGTTCTGCAGAGGCCTCAGATCTACGCATTCTTCATCTCTGACCAAAGGCAAGCCCATCTCCAACATCATCTAAAAACGCCTTAACTCTCAAATACCAATTTCCACTGCATTCAGCAGCTCTCTGCTCTCTACAGCAAGCCACTGCACACTACTGACAGCATTCCATCGTTTACTCCCTCAGATCTCTGCCCGTTCAGCAGATCTTGCCTCTACTGTTAATATCCCCTCATTACAACAAATCTCGGCACTCTCTTCAGATCTGCTCACTATTGCAGCATACAAAGTGGCTTTAGTTTACTGTTCAAATCTGGAACTGCTCTCTTCTAGAGCTTCCAACGCTCCAGCTTTCCTCCAATACCTGGATCAAATACATGCTACCCTACCTCACTGAAGTTAATAGTTTCAATTCCAATCACAACCTCCTAGATGGCAGCATAACACCACAAGCTCTACATTATTTAAGCTGATTTAATTCAACAGCTGATACCAAACTCTTGTCAGCTATCAATACCATTTTAATTTCCATTTAGAATAGACTAGAATAGTGTTCCTAACACAGATTGCATTTTTGTTGTAAACAGACTACTTGTTAACGTCACTGAAAGATATTTTGTGTCCAAACATGTTATTTAACTTGATTGTTTTAATATTTTAAATAACATATTACTTTCAAAAACATCTCCGTCGACCACTGGATCGTGGTCTCAGGCTGGGATGCGGACCATTGAGAACAGTATAAACCATCTATTACTAGACGCAGCTTACAGGAGAAATGCCCTCGTTTAACATGCTAGGATGATCGACTTCGGCATTCTCCAACTGCTGTTTACATTTTCTAACACGTTATGAGGAAGAAAAATATTTAGTGTCCAAACATGTGTTATTTAATTTGATTGTTTTAATATTCCACATAACATATTAATTTGAAAAACATAATATATTTTTTTAATACAGTCCTATTTGAGTATTTAAAATATGGTTATATTCAAATGCCAGCAATGGTGTGTTAATTTAACGAAGCGCCTAACGCCGCTCGGAACGTTCGCATTTTTAAATCCTAACGGTCTCTGCTCAGCTGAGTGGAATGTTCACGAGCCGGTTGCCTAGCAGCATCTCCCCCTCCTTCTCTGCCCCGCCCTCTCGCCCTCTCTCGTTGCTCCAGCTAGGAGTTCAAATTTAGCTTCGTTATATTAGCGCAACTCTTTACTAACTTTTACAAATTAGCTTATTAGTGGCTTCGTGTTTTTAAGATGGTTCAGGTGCAGTCCGGCAGACTGACTGCAGCATCATTACAGTATACCGCACTGCGCTCGGCTTTGTGTGGCGGCTGATACACAAAATAATGAACGACTATTAAATAAATCACATCTATTGCTTTTTAATGCTAAATATGTATCTGGTATTCTAAGTATTATCTACAATTAATAATTCAGCTCTATTCATATTCAGAATGTAATACAGTATTAAAACTATCAAACTGACTGGAAACATGGAACACATTAATTGCGATCGATTCGATACCAATAGGATTACATAAGAGCTGTTGTGTATAGACAATGTCATAAACGCCGAAATGAACACGGACGGTCTTTATTAAGGGCTGACTCGTTTAGATGTTCGAGATATCTAGGTGTACTGGACAAATCTACTGGATTTTTTCCAAATCGTAAGTGTACCGCCTGTGATAATACATTTAAAACTAAGAAAATGCACAAGCCATACAACGAAAAAAAAGAGTACAGTATCTTACAAGTGATTGTGCTTCAACTCATGTCATTTATGTGATTTCTTGTCCTAGCCATTTGCAATATGATGGCAAAACTACTAGACAGTTACAATTGCGCATTAATGAGCGAGCATAAAAGTTCAATTAGGAGAAAACATATTCATCCACCACTAGCTAGACATTTTGTAGATGCCAAAAATTCCGTTTCAGATCTTAAATTCTGTGGCATACAAACATTTTCAAGATCGCAGTGGTGGTAATGTCACGGGTGACGAATGTGTTGATTATTATTTTATTCAGTATTATCACTTATGATTTTTGAATTTGAATTGGATTGGTTTTCCTTTTTTTGCACAGTTTGTTTATTTGAATTATTGTTTTATTTTTGAGCGTTAGATGCATTTTAATGTGTATTTGTTCACTTAACCATACGTCATCCACTCTCTGGTCCAGACCTCCTCCTAGGGCTCCTGTCCAGACGCCTGTTTGGGCAGCCCTCTCCATAGGGTGCTGCGCTTCAGCTGAAGGCCTCAGGAGAGATCCTGATATCCTGACATAAACCACGAACGCAAAGGTTCTTGTCAGTACCTCTTTTCAAATGTCTTCAATCACCAAGTTCCGCAGTCCTCCCAGAGTGAGTCCACGAAAAAAATAACAAAACGAAACTGACACTGTCCGTGCACAAAAAAACCCCCAACCACTCGCTGTCTAATCTCGTCCTCTTTATTTTCGTTTACTTCCCTTGGCTTCTCCCTCTTTCCTATTCCGGTATCTCCTAGTTCCATGCTCCCAGTCTCTTAGTTCCTGTGGCAATGTGCCCCGCCCCTGTGTGCAATTGTGTGTTATGTGTTGTATGTTGCGTGCGTGTGTTAATGTTGGTGTATAGATTGGTACACGGGATATAAACGGGTCTGTGTTTCACGTGTATTTAAAAAGTGTATATTTGTATGTAGGCACGAGGAGAGCACAAATCAGCGAGCACGGGGTTGCACAGAATTAATTCACGTGCTGGGTTTCAAGTGAATAATTAATTAGTAATTGAATCCCAGCTCAAACAGTATATATAGACACATTTTCTTCCACTCGGGGTTGGGTGTTCGAGAGTGGAGAACGGGAGAGAGAGAAGGAGAAAGAAAAGCAAAATAAAACGTAAAGTGTTTGTTCTCACCGTGTTTGTTTGTCTCCGTGCACCGTTTGTTAAGTGTTAGTTCGTTTTGTTTGTCTGTTTATTTTGGCTACAAGTGCCGTGTCCTGTTTTGTGTTCTGTTCAAACCTTTTATTTTCTGTTTGTTAATTATTAAATGCTGAGCGCGATCACGCGCTCAGCTTTACCAAAACCCCAAGTCTCTGTCTGTTTACTTCCTGCTTCTGGTCTGACGCCACCCACTCCGGCCGTCTTTGTGACACGTGGTGTCCTGCGTGGGATCTACAGCGCCTCCAGGACTCAGGCCAGAGCAGGAACAGCATTTTTGGATTAAAAAAAAAAAAAAATGGCAGAAGACGCCATCAAAGTGCGGGACTGGATGCTGGAAAATGCTGGGCAGGAGGCCCAGTCTATCCCAATAGTCGTCCAGTTCCTGCAGTTTATGGATAGGGAACGATGGGAGGCTTATGCAAGGGAACAGACCGTAAGCACCTGGGAGGAAGGTGTGGGGTTGGTCCTCAGCTACCTGGAGGCAATTATAAGTGGAACAGCAGCCCAGGTAGCAGGTCCACCAGCAGAGGAAGAATGCCTGCTGTCCCCGTCTCCACCAGCAGAGGAAGAATGCCTGCTGGTTTTGCGTCCACAGCCCGAGCGGGAGGAGCCTGAGCGTCCACAGCCCAAGCGGGAGGAGCCTGAGCGTCCACAGCCCAAGCGGGAGGAGCCTGAGTGTCCACAGCCCAAGCGGGAGGAGCCTGAGTGTCCACAGCCCAAGCGGGAGGAGCCTGAGTGTCCACAGCCCAAGCGGGAGGAGCCTGAACGTCCTACGCCTGAGTGGGAGGAGCCCGAACGTCCTACGCCTGAGTGGGAGGAGCCCGAACGTCCTACGCCTGAGTGGGAGGAGCCCGAACGTCCTACGCCTGAGTGGGAGGAGCCCGAACGTCCTACGCCTGAGTGGGGGGAGCCCGAGCGTCCACAGCCCAAGAGGGGGGAGTCGGTGCGTCCACAGCCCAAAAGGGAGGAGTCGGTGCGTCCACAGCCCAAAAGGGAGGAGTCGGTGCGTCCACAGCCCAAAAGGGAGGAGTCGGTGCGTCCACAGCCCAAAAGGGAGGAGTCGGTGCGTCCACAGCCCGAAGAGAGGGAAGTCGGGGCTTCCACAGCCCCAGGACCCAAGCTGCCAGCAGAGGGAGAATGCCTGCTGGTTCCACTTCCACCAGCAGAGGGAGAATGCCTGCTGGTTTCCCCGTCAAAGGCGGAGCCGCACCAGTTCCCTGCAAGAGAGGCAGAGCAGCACCAGTCCCCTGGAAAAGGGGGAGACTACACGCTGCTCCCACCTCCATCGGCAGGAGACTACACGCTGCTCCCACCTTCACCGGCAGGAGCAGAGCAGCCGGAGCTGCCTCTGCCTCCGCCACCTACACCGGCAGGAGCAGAGCAGCCGGAGCTGTCTCTGCCTCCGCCACCTCCACCGGCAGGAACAGAGCAGCAGGAGCTGCCTCTGCCTCCGCCACCTCCACCGCTTCCTCCACTAGGAGCAGAGGAGCAGGAGCTGCCTCTGCCTCCACCACCGCCAGGAGCAGAGGAGCAGGAGCTGCCTCTGCCTCCACCACTTCCAGGAGCAGAGGAGCAGGAGCTGCCTCTGCCTCCGCCACTGCCAGAAGCAGAACAGCAGGAGCTGTCTCTGCGTTCCGTACCTCCACCACAGGGAGTACGGTGGCCGGAGCCCCAGAAAGGGGAGCTGTCGGCCACAAAGAAGGGGGAGGAGGTCTGGAGACCACCAACCCCAGCAGCAGTTTCGCTGCCGGAGATCATGGGGGAGGTCCGGAGACCTGCTCCCACTGCAGCAGTTTCGCTGCCGGAGATCGTGGGGGAGGTCCGGAGACCTGCTCCCACTGCAGCTTCTTCGCTGCCGGAAGTACTGTGGTCGGAGCCCCACCAAGGGGAGCTGCCGGCTACGAAGGAAGGGGGAGAGGTCAGGAGACCAGCATCCCCCGCAGCAATTTCGCTGCAAGCATGGACCAGCATGCTGTCAGCCGTGCCACTACCGGCAGGGGTGCTGACAGCATTGCCAGCCATGGGCCCACTGAAGCCTCCCTTCCCAGCCCGAGACTTTGTCCTGGACTGCTGGGTTTTTAAGGGGGGAGGTGGCCGTTGAGGCCATGTGTGCTTTGCACAGGGGGGGGTATATGTGGCAATGTGCCCCGCCCCTGTGTGCAATTGTGTGTTATGTGTTGTATGTTGCGTGCGTGTGTTAATGTTGGTGTATAGATTGGTACACGGGATATAAACGGGTCTGTGTTTCACGTGTATTTAAAAAGTGTAGATTTGTATTTAGGCACGAGGAGAGCACAAATCACTTCACGTGCTGGTTAAATGTAATATGTGAGCACGGGGTTGCACAGAATTAATTCACGTGCTGGGTTTCAAGTGAATAATTAATTAGTAATTGAATCCCAGCACAAACAGTATATATAGACACATTTTCTTCCACTCGGGGTTGGGTGTTCGAGAGTGGAGAACGGGAGAGAGAGAAGGAGAAAGAAAAGCAAAATAAAACGTAAAGTGTTTGTTCTCACCGTGTTTGTTTGTCTCCGTGCACCGTTTGTTAAGTGTTAGTTCGTTTTGTTTGTCTGTTTATTTTGGCTACAAGTGCCGTGTCCTGTTTTGTGTTCTGTTCAAACCTTTTATTTTCTGTTTGTTAATTATTAAATGCTGAGCGCGATCATGCGCTCAGCTTTACCAAAACCCCAAGTCTCTGTCTGTTTACTTCCTGCTTCTGGTCTGACGCCACCCACTCCGGCCGTCTTTGTGACAGTTCCTCACTCTTTTTATACCTCAAAGCCCACCGTGGGTGTCTTCAAAGTGTGGGATCGGCAGCCTAAACAAAAAAAAAAAATGGTCAGCGGAACATCCTTCAAAGAAGTTCTTGAAAAAGGTGAGTAGATAAAATGTTACTGATATAACTTTCTATAATTCCAAATAATCTTTTATAATCTTTCTGTATGGTTGCAATGGGTGGACGGGTGGTGTAATTAACTACATTCCACTTATATTTTACAGTCTGTTCTAGAAATTTTAAGGCAGTGTTGGGATGATTCATTATTCTGTAGTTGAATTGGCTGGTGGCACAAAATGGAGCACGGATCTAACAACAGCTGAAAAGATTCAAAATAGAATGAAAAAGTCAAATAGGTTGAATGGCTGTCTGTTGTTCTTGCCATTTCTTATTTTGTTATGTATAAATCTAAATGATCAATTATTGATAACCTTTTCAGGTTCACAAAAACTTGGCCTTCCAAAAAAGGGGCATATACTGGTCCTGGAAACTGACGGAACTGAGATTGATGATGACAAAATCTTATTGGAGATGCAATCAGAATCTTTAATAATACTGATGGAAGGAGAGAGCTGGATCACACAGATACCCATAGAAGAACAAGTGAACATAACATCAATTGAGCAGAAGTCTGATTCTGAAAAAATAAATGAAATCATATCCCTTGACTCCGCAGCGTACATGGAATCTTTTGCAAATCGGAGTAAGTACCTGTTTATGTTTATTTTTTTCTTGTTGCTCATCAGTTTAATTTTGTTGCACATTATTAAGATTGCACTCTTTATCAATGAATGTCAGCCTCAGACTTAATTATTTTTTGTTTTGTATTATTATTTGTTATTATACTCTACAGGATGTTCAACAGTGGATGATAGAACCCCTCTGCCTCCATTTTCTGACCTGGTGCATAGAAG
This sequence comes from Acipenser ruthenus, assembly GCF_902713425.1. NCBI lineage: Eukaryota > Metazoa > Chordata > Actinopteri > Acipenseriformes > Acipenseridae > Acipenser > Acipenser ruthenus. Next base: position 925,536 of record NC_081223.1, read on the forward strand.
TCTTCTGGCTGGCAATTCAAGAGGGATATGGCATAAAATGGCTGATGAAGCATCTAATTATTACCTGGCTAATTATCGCAGCCTAAGTGACAGGCCATTGGAAAAAAGCTGTATAGCAAATACCCATGCATTAAGCATGAAGGGAATGAACCGTGGGTAAGATGGAATTCAAGTATGCAAAACAATACATTGGGAATTGAAGCTTGCCATTTCTTTCTGAAACTTGATGTATTCATTCACAATTATTGTTTTCACCTCTTGTTCTTTTGTAGTCCTTATTTTCTAAGTGCCTCAGTCAGAAGATGAGGCACATGAGGTGGTCTTTAAAAAGGTAAAACCTGCCCATTGACTCCAGTTCGGCACCAATTATGGCAAAGAAAGCCCAGGTACCTACCATACAGAGGCGTGAAGAACGGCCCGATGAAGAATACGACCGCCATGTCGAAGAATTAAGAAAAGAATTTGACAAAAATAAGCCTGATGACAATCACATAGACATTCTTCTTAAAGAAACGTTTGGCAATCGTCGATTGTGGCTGACCACTCTTCCAGCTGGAAGAATTAAACCAATTGTTGAAGTTTACCCTTGTTTTGAATGGGGACAATTTGTAAGTATCTGTTTATTTACTCATGTTATTGTAAAGTTATAGAGGGCATACTACAATTCACCTGCTTACAGTTAACTGCATTATTATTTTCCTTCTACAGTCTCATCAAACAGTCAATATTACTGATCACTAAAATAAAATTAAAATTGTGGTTGTGAATGTTGGATTAAAGGTTGCGATTTGCTTTAATCCAATCCAAGTACAGTTATTATGATGATGATATACAGAAACTCATTTTGTGACATTTATTTTACTTTATTTTTTATTCATTTTAAGTAAATATTTATTTTTAATGTAATGTCAACCATTTTCTAAAACTGTTATCTGACAGCATAGGTCCTGGGTTTATAAATTCTAGTTCAACATTCCTGCGTTGGAGGTATTTTTTTTTTTCAACTTCATACTTGTGCATGTGTTTTTCTATTAGGTAATGGGTGAATTTGCAATGGTCCTTGGAAGTACATGATTTGAAACATTGTGCAAAAGGGCTGAACAGGTTAGGACGGTCTCTGAGTTACTGATTGGATCCAAGAAAGAGGTGAGGAAATAAACGATCACAAAACGCATTGTATTCCTGTGAATGACTTGTGGCTTTGCCAGCTGGAAACGCACGAAGGTAACAAACAAAAAGAACAACAAACCTCCTCCCTCTCCCCCTTCACACCCCGCCACTGTACAAAGCAATTACTTATACAAAGGTCATTACCCCCACCCCATTTTTCTTTTCAGGGAGATCTCAGAATGATACCTGTAATTCAGCTCACTGAAGAAAAATCTAAATTTGATAAAGGAAAGTGGAAAAAGTCAGTTTCGGTCATCACTGTATATGAGGTAATTATACTAAATAACATTAATCAAAATCTTTGGGAGTTGGGGGGCACCCATTGACTTGGCTTCAAACAAGATGTCCTCTTATTGTCATTCAAGCATAATTATATTGACTTATATAATGCTAACTATTGACACAGTAAATTTAAAATTAAATTAAATGTATCTAGCAAAGTACAATAAAAATGTTATATTTTATATATTTATATTATTTTGTCATCATTTCATTATGTTATATTTTTCAGGATATATCTACAAGTGAACTTGACAAGTACTTGAAAACCACACAAGAAGAACCACCACATCTTGTTCTTTGTGTTGCAAAGAACACCCTCCAGGAAGCTGTAATAGTAGGAGATACTGTTGCGATATTTTGCCAAGCAAAAACTGTATTAGATGCTGTGCTTGTTCTCCTGGGAATGTACTATGCCTTCCACCTGCAGTACCCCACAGTTTATTCGCAGGTGCTTGGATTCCTGCAGCAATATATATTGGGAGACCCATTTACTGGATGCAAATCCCATGAATACAGATTTTTTGCAAAAGGGTTCAATGATTAAATTAGTGAATTACAACAATAACATTCTTACATAATTGTAAATATCTGTAAACAAATTAAATAATTATTTGTTAAAACTGAATTTCATGATAAGGTAGTATGTTTTTATTGTCTATTTAAATAATTTATTTGAGGGAGTGGACATATACAGTATTCTATTTGATGTTTTAGATGTTTTAAATACAATCATATATATTGTAGCGATCTCGGTTCTCGCAGGCAGGCGCATCACACAGGGCGAGGCAATCCACACACAGCCAGAGGGCAGGCGCGAACCCGGGACTTCTTGCACTAAAGCATAGCGCCGATACCGCTGTACAAAAGAGCCGGCTCCTTTGCAAGGAGCGTATATCGGGTTCATGTCTCTGTGTGTGATTACGTCACCTACCAGCCCTATTGCTGCCTTCCACCATGCACGCTACAATATGTATATAGGTGTAACAGATTTTATTCTTCAAATTGTAAATATTTATTACAATTCAAATACTTGTTACTATTGCAATAGATTTTTTGTTTAAAAAAGTTTTTGGCTTAACTTTGAAATATGCAATAAATAAAAGTAAGTTGTTTAATTTGTGTCTTTTTGTATTGTAAAAATAAGAAAGCATTTTACGTGTTTAGATCTTAAACACCTGTAGATTTGTAAACGTGTTCAGGTGTTTAAAAAGTGTTAGAGCGAATAAACATGTTCACGTGTTTATTACTTAAACACCTTAACGCGTTTATATTCTAAATATGTTTATAAAGTAAACGCCTTGACACGTTTAAAAAGTGTTACAGATAAGTGTTTATGAATGTTCCAAACTTACACATGGTTTTAGAGTGTAGCTACTGTTGCATGTAAATGAGTTTGATAATCACCTTCCCATATGGTCTAGCGGTTAGGATTCCTGGTTTTCACCCAGGCGGCCCGGGTTCGACTCCCAGTATGGGAACGTCTTTGTCATTTTGTTACAGAACTGTGGTCATGTGTAATGTGTTTTCATTATGATAATAAAGCTACAGTTATAAAATAAAAAAGTATTTAAAAAAAACCTACAGGTACTTGAGGTATATATATATATATATATATATATATATATATATATATATATATAAATTTACAGAATGGTACAAATGTATTTGTCTCTATTCACATTCCCATCGCAGTTTGTTTTTAGATTATATTAGTCCCTGGTCAAGACAAAGTCTCTCAGGGGTTGGCCTATCATTAGATTGCCGATGTAAGGTCTCTGGTCCCATCGTATAAGCAAGATAGTTTATTCACAAATAAATACATACACTTTTATTTATGTTTCTGTTGGTAAATTAACACATTATCGCATGCGTTCATGTCACACTGTGCACTCTAACATTGCATCACAAGCAAACAGTACACCAGGACTTCGTGGCGCAACGGTACCGCGTGTGACTCCAAATCAGAAGGTTGCGTGTTCAAATCACGTCGAGGTCAAAACCGTCTTTATATCTATTCCACTCTATATCATTTTTTAGCGTGTTTGAATTTGAAATCCGGACATTTATTTATACAATTTAGCCCACACAACATATTGATTATATAGCGACAAACAAATTACTTCCTGGGGGGGGCAGTTCAGTTTCAATCAAGTTCCAGTCTCTCTGCCATTATCTTGCGCTGCTGTGTTTGGTCAGGTAAAAAGGGCGTGACCAGAGCGGTATGGGCAATCCCGTTAGGTAGCTTGCATGTCAATCTCTCCTTCTTTTCTATTTATATACCCAGCACTGCTTCCGCCCTTCGTCTGTGTTTGTTTCTATTCTTTTCATCATTCAGCTTTTGTATTTTTCTGCAGGAGCTCCAACGTTAGTCTTTTCTGCTCCATCCAGTCTCCAGCGCAGCTACAGCGCCGTTCAAAGCGCAGCGTCATTCTCAGCTTGCTCTGCGTTTTCATCAGAAAGACTGTTCCGACGTCACCGCTGCACTGCAACTCTTTCACACCGGCGCCTCACAGACCATGGTTACCACGGCAACGCCTCATCTCGTGAACAGTGGGAACAATAGTATTGTGGTTTACTACATAATATCCCACCCATCGTTGGTGTTCAAACAAAGCAGAGTGTTACATTGGGAAAGGGCCGTACCTGTCAGTAAGTATTTTAAATTCATTTGGGAAGGTTTAAGATTGTGAAGAAGTTTAAATATGCTGCGTATTTGCGCATTGGGAACTTTGCATAATGACGTTTTTATTAATGCCACTTTCTTACGGACAGTAGTCAGGGTGATGATACAAGACCAGAGCCAATAAACCTGTTATTTGCTTGTCCTTTCACTACCATATTCTATCGTGCTTGCTCAGAATACGCGTGAATCCTGAATACATCTTGTTAATATTTAAACAAAGCCAGCAGTCACTTTATTGATCACCCTGTGGATTGGAATACAGATGATTGTGTTAAAGATGTTAATAGACTTTCAATGTACACGTTTTAGAGCTAAGCGTTTGTTGAGGCAGTTCAAGCGCTGCACTTTCAGGCAGCCAGTTCCAGTGTTTGCCTTTTGGACTTACTCTGGAAGGAATACAAAAAAAAAAAAAAAAAAAAAAACATTTGTTGAGAATCGCATTTGGGAGAAAACTTAACAGTTTCGAAACACATTTGTAAAGGCATCGGATTCTATTATGGTGTTGCCGAGCTGTTGAACGTTTCTCATTACAGGTTTACTGGATTGCCAAAAAGAATGCTATCGCGAAACATCAGTCTTGTTAAGCCGAAATAGCTCAGTTGGGAGAGCGTTTGATTGAAGATCTAAAGGTCCCTGGTTCAATCCCGGGTTTCGGTAAACAGCAAGACGATATTTGTTTTGTATTATTTTGATCTAAAAAAAGAGAGCACATTTATCCTTCAGCGTAATTGGATGAAATAACAGCGTATCAGAGTGCCATTATCTAATGTGATTAAGAAATGCAAAAAGCATCGTCCCTGGGTGGGCTTGAACCACCAACCTTTCGGTTAACAGCCGAACGCGCTAACCGATTGCGCCACAGAGACCAACCTATTAAGCCGCCAAAGCATACGGGAGTGATGAGCAAGGCGAGCTGCTGCAGAACGTGATCGAGGGAGCAGAACTCAGCAGAACCTGAGATCACATCTAAGATGAAAGCAACACGGGGCAGGAAAGTCTATGTAATCAATTATGGCAGCACAGCATGTGTCTTTTTTGTTAGATAACACCCTGGGAGACAACAGAGCAGTGTGTGTAAATAGCTACAATGGAAACCATATACTTACGTCTTAATTTTGATACAGAACTGTGGTCATGTGTAATCTGTTTTCATTATGATAATAAAGCTACAGTTCAGTGGATTATATTTGGAATCTTTGGTTCTGTCATTCACTATTTTCTCAAATAAGATGACAAATTAATAGCTCAGTTGGTTACAGTGAAAGAAACGTGCACCAGTCAGCCCGGCTAGCTCAGTCGGTAGAGCATGAGACTCTTAATCTCAGGGTCGTGGGTTCGAGCCCCACGTTGGGCGTCCTTTTTAAATACAAATTGAAGATGTTTCTCGAGACAACGGAGCAAAGTCTGATTATGTTCACAGTGTATACAGTATTGCAACAAAATTACTTATTGGTCATTGTCAAATAGCAATTGCTATTGTAAAAAGCATGCATCGTTTATAGCTATAACGATATTGAAATAAATAATCTTACTTTTTTGGGTTGACTTCAATCCGTTTCTTTTTTTTACACTTGTCATAACATCATTCATGGAGCAACAGTTGGTATGTGCGTAATAAACCCAATCGGGCCTTGATACGAGAACCCTAGTGTGTGCTGAAATAAATAATGCGGTTTTCTACAGTAACAAACGGAGCTTGTCAGAATGGTCTAGTGGTCTACGGCGCCAGACTCAAGGACTCTGTCTTTCTAAAGAATTGTGTGTTCTGGTCTCTGAATGGAGGCGTGGGTTCAAATCCCACTACTGACAGTTCAATTTAACTTATTTTTAAAAATAATAAATTTCAGCACTCAATACCATTTTAATTTCCATTTTAAATCGGACTAAAATAGTGTTCCTAACACAGATTGCATTTTTTTTTATAAACAGACTACTTGTTAACCTCACTGAAAAATATTTTGTGTCCAAACATGTTATTTAACTTGATTGTTTTAAAATTCCAAATAACATATTACTTTGAAAACACATCGTTTTTAATGCAGTCCTATTGAAGTATTTAAAATATGGTTATATTCATATGCCAGCAATGGTGTGTTAATTTAACGAAGCGCCTAACGCCGCTCGGAACGTTCGCATTTTTAAATCCTAACGGTCTCTGCTCAGCTGAGTGGAATGTTCACGAGCCGGTTGCCTAGCAGCGTCTCCCCCTCCTTCTCTGCCCCGCCCTCTCGCCTTCTCTCGTTGCTCCAGCTAGGAGTTCAAATTTAGCTTCGTTGTATTAGCGCAATTCTTTACTAACTTACAAATTAGCTTACTCGGGGCTTCCTGTTTTTAAGATGGTTCAGGTGCATTCCGGGCAGACTGACTGGAGCATCATTACAGTATAAGGCACTGCGCTCAGCTTTGTGTGGCGGCTGATACACAAAATAATGAACGACTATTAAATAAATCACATGTATTGCTTTTTAATGCTAAATATGTATCTGGTATTCTAAGTATTATCAACAATTAATAATTCAGCTCTATTCATATTCAGAATGTAATACAGTATTAAAACTATCAAACTGACTGGAAACATGGAACACATTAATTGCGATCGATTCGATACCAATAGGATTACATAAGAGCTGTTGTGTATAGACAATGTCGTAAACGCCAAAATGAACACGGACGGTCTTTATTAAGGGCTGACTCGTTTAGATGTTCGAGAGATCTAGGTGTACTGGACAAATCTACTGGATTTTTTCCAAATCGTAAGTGTACCGCCTGTGATAATACATTTAAAACTAAGAAAATGCACAAGCCATACAACGAAAAAAAAGAGTACAGTATCTTACAAGTGATTGTGCTTCAACTCATGTCATTTATGTGATTTCTTGTCCTAGCCATTTGCAATATGGTGGTAAAACTATTAGACAGTTACAATTGCACATTAATGAGCGAGCATAAAAGTTCAATTAGGAGAAAATATATTCATCGACCACTCGCTAGACATTTTGTAGATGCCAAACATTCCGTTTCAGATCTTAAATTCTGTGGCATACAAACATTTTCAAGATCGCAGTGGTGGTAATGTCACGGGTGACGAATGTGTTGATTATTATTTTATTCAGTATTATCACTTATGATTTTTGAATTTTAATTGGATTGGTTTTCCTTTTTTTGCACAGTTTGTTTATTTGAATTATTGTTTTATTTCTGACCATTAGATGCATTTTAAAGTGTATTTGTTCACTTAACCATACGTCATCCACTCTCTGGTCCAGACCTCCTCTTAGGGCTCCTGTCCAGACGCCTGTTTGGGCAGCCCTCTCCATAGGGTGCTGCGCTTCAGCTGAAGGCCTCAGGAGAGATCCTGATATCCTGACATAAACCACGAATGCAAAGGTTCTTGTCAGTACCTCTTTTCAAATGTCTTCAATCACCAAGTTCCGCAGTCCTCCCAGAGTGAGTCCACGAAAAAAAATAACAAAACAAAACTGACACTGTCCGTGCACAAAAAAACCCCCAGCTGCTCACTGTCTAATCTCGTCCTCTTTATTTTCGTTTACTTCCCTCGGCTTCTCTCTCTTTCCTATTCCGGTATCTCCTAGTTCTATGCACCCAGTCTCTTAGTTCATCACCCTTTTTATACCTCAAAGCCCTTCTAATTCCAGGTGTGTACAGGTACCTGCAATTGTTTGTGGCGGGACCTGAGGTCCGTGTGGACAGTGCTTGTGATAAACAAAACAAAAAATAATTTAATTACGAACTCCGTTTCACCCGTGCACCAAACAAAATAGACAAATAATAGTCAACACAGCAAAAAACACAGTGCAAAGCAAACAGAAAATTATGAAAAAGAAAGAAAAAAAACGATCTAAATAAAATATTCACACAATACTAATTAATACGTGCAGAAAATAAATAAATAAACACAGGCATAGGGTCACTTGTGTCAAATACATACACATGTATTTATGTTTCTTTTGGAGGCAAATTAACCCAATACATTATTGCATTCTGCCACGTCATTAGATGAGAAAAGCCCCTTTGTGCCAGTGCGCATTCAGAGATGCGCTGAGAGAATCCGTCTTCTGTGTCACTCAGTACTGCCAGCTTTACCCCGTTGGTGATATATTGCTCAGCATAGCTGCTTTCCAAGTAATTGACCAGAGACGATTCCCAGCCAATACAACTGTGTTTATGCCCACGTTTCAAATAATGACATTTATAAAAGCAAATCGCATTGTTTTATGTTTTCTTTACTTTTAAAGCTGAGAATCAAACACACTTCCGACAACTTAATAGCCCTGCTGGCTACGAACAAGTATTGAGTCGGCTGTTTCCCATGACCCTGGTGATACCGAGTGTTTTCCTAGTATCAGCGTCGGCACCGCTATGTGTTTGGCATGCTTGCTGTACACTCTAGCATTGCATAACAAGCTGGTATGACACCTGGACTTCGTGGCGCAACGGTAGCGCGTCTGACTCCAGATCAGAAGGTTGCGTGTTCAAATCACGTCGAGGTCAAAGCCGCCTTTGTTTTTATTACACACTATTTCATTTTTTAACGTGTTTGAATTTGAATCTTTCCGGACATTTATTTATACAATTTAGCCTATACAGCATATTGATTATGTTGACCAGTCTCCATTGACACAGTTGGGTAATAAAGTCATATTAACACTTCCTTGCATGAGATAGTGAAAATGTGTGTAACCTGTCAGTCAGTATTTTAAATTCATTTGGGATGGTTTAAGATTGTGAAGAAGTTTAAATATGCTGCGTATTTGCACATTGGGAACTTTGCATAATGACGTTTTTATTAATGCCACTTTCTGACGGACAGTAGTCAGGGTGATGATACAAGACCAGAGCCAAAAAAAACCATTTGTTGAGAACCGCATTTGGGAGAAAACTTAAGAGTTTCTAAACGCATTTGTAAAGGCTTCGGATTCTATTATGGTGTTGCCGAGCTGTTGAACGTTTCTCATTACAGGTTTACTGGATTGCCAAAAAGAATGCTATCTCGAAACATCAGTCTTGTCAAGCCGAAATAGCTCAGTTGGGAGAGCGTTAGACTGAAGATCTAAAGGGCCCTTGTTCGATCCCGGGTTTCGGCAAACAGCAAGACGATATTTGTTTTGTGTTATTTTGAACTAAAAAAACAGAGCACATTTATTCTTCAGCGTAATTGGATGAAATAACAGCGTATCAGAGTGCCATTATATAATGTGATTAAGAAATGCAAAAAGCGTCGTCCCTGGGTGGGCTTGAACCACCAACCTTTCGGTTAACAGCCGAACGCGCTAACCGATTGCGCCACAGAGACCAACCTATTAAGCCACCAAAGCATACAGCAGTCATTAGCAAGGCGAGATGCTGCAGAACGTGATCGAGGGAGCAGAACTCAGCAGAACCTGAGATCACATCTAAGATGAAAGCAACACGGGGCAGGAAAGTCTATGTAATCAATTATGGCAGCACAGCATGTGTCTTTTTTGTTAGATAACACCCTGGGAGACAACAGAGCAGTGTGTGTAAATAGCTACAATGGAAACCATATACTTACGACTTAATTTTGATACAGAACTGTGGTCATGTGTAATCTGTTTTCATTATGATAATAAAGCTACAGTTCAGTGGATTATATTTGGAATCTTTGGTTCTGTCATTCACTATTTTCTCAAATAAGATGACAAATTAATAGCTCAGTTGGTTATAGTGAAAGAAACGAGCACCAGTCAGCCCGGCTAGCTCATTCGGTAGAGGATGAGACTCTTAATCTCAGGGTCGTGGGTTCGAGCCCCACGTTGGGCGTCCTTTTTAAATACAAATTGAAGATGTTTCTTCGAGACAACGGAGCAATGTCTGATTCTGTTCACATTGTATACAGTATTGCAACAAAATTACTTATTGAATAGAGGCGTGGGTTCAAATCCCACTTCTAACAGTTCAATTTTACTTATTTTTAAAAAGAATAAATTTCTTTATTTTACTATTAAAGATTGTTTTAAGAAAATCAACAGCTGATACCAAACTCTTGTCAGCACTCAATACCATTTTAATTTCCATTTTTAAATCCGACTAAAATAGTGTTCCTAACACAGATTGCATTTTTGTTGTAAACAGACTACTTGTTAACGTCACTGAAAAATATTTTGTCCAAACATGTTATTTAACTTGATTGTTTTAATATTCCAAATAACATATTACTTTGAAAAACATCTCCGTCGGCCACTAGATCGTGGTCTCAGGCTGGGATGCAGACCATTGAGAACAGTATAAACGATCTATTCCTAGACGCAGCTTACAGGAGAAATGCCCTCGTTTAACATGCTAGGATGATCGACTTCGGCATTCTCCAACTGCTGTTTACATTTTCTAATACGTTATGAGGAAGAAAAATATTTTGTGTCCAAACATGTGTTATTTAATTTGATTGTTTTAATATTCCACATAACATATTACTTTGAAAAACATAATATATTTTTTTAATACAGTCCTATTTGAGTATTTAAAATATGGTTATATTCAAATGCCAGCAACGGTGTGTTAATTTAACGAAGCGCCTAACGCCGCTCGGAACGTTCGCATTTTTAAATCCTAACGGTCTCTGCTCAGCTGAGTGGAATGTTTACGAGCCGGTTGCCTAGCAGCGTCTCCCCCTCCTTCTCTGCCCCGCCCTCTCGCCCTCTCTCGTTGCTCCAGCTAGGAGTTCAAATTTAGCTTCGTTATATTAGCGCAATTCTTTACTAACTTTTACAAATTAGCTTATTAGAAGCTTCGTGTTTTTAAGATGGTTCAGGTGCAGTCCGGACAGACTGACTGGAGCATCATTACAGTATACCGCACTGCGCTCGGCTTTGTGTGGCGGCTGATACACAAAATAATGAACGACTATTAAATAAATCACATCTATTGCTTTTTAATGCTAAATATGTATCTGGTATTCTAAGTATTATCTACAATTAATAATTCAGCTCTATTCATATTCAGAATGTAATACAGTATTAAAACTATCAAACTGACTGGAAACATGGAACACATTAATTGTGATCTATTCGATACCAATAGGATTACATAAGAGCTGTTGTGTATAGACAATGTCATAAACGCCGAAATGAACACGGGCGGTCTTTATTAAGGGCTGACTCGTTTAGATGTTCGAGATATCTAGGTGTACTGGACAAATCTACTGGATTTTTTCCAAATCGTAAGTGTACCGCCTGTGATAATACATTTAAAACTAAGAAAATGCACAAGCCATACAACGAAAAAAAAGAGTACAGTATCTTACAAGTGATTGTGCTTCAACTCATGTCATTTATGTGAGTTCTTGTCCTAGCCATTTGCAATATGATGGCAAAACTACTAGACAGTTACAATTGCGCTATAATGAGCGAGCATAAAAGTTCAATTAGGAGAAAACATATTCATCCACCACTAGCTAGACATTTTGTAGATGCCAAAAATTCCGTTTCAGATCTTAAATTCTGTGGCATACAAACATTTTCAAGATCGCAGTGGTGGTAATGTCACGGGTGACGAATGTGTTGATTATTATTTTATTCAGTATTATCACTTATGATTTTTGAATTTGAATTGGATTGGTTTTCCTTTTTTTGCACAGTTTGTTTATTTGAATTATTGTTTTATTTTTGAGCGTTAGATGCATTTTAATGTGTATTTGTTCACTTAACCATACGTCATCCACTCTCTGGTCCAGATCTCCTCCTAGGGCTCCTGTCCAGATGCCTGTTTGGGCAGCCCTCTCCATAGGGTGCTGCGCTTCAGCTGAAGGCCTCAGGAGAGATCCTGATATCCTGACATAAACCACGAACGCAAAGGTTCTTGTCAGTACCTCTTTTCAAATGTCTTCAATCACCAAGTTCCGCAGTCCTCCCAGAGTGAGTCCACGAAAAAAAATAACAAAACGAAACTGACACTGTCCGTGCACAAAAAAACCCCAGCCGCTCACTGTCTAATCTCGTCCTCTTTATTTTCGTTTACTTCCCTCGGCTTCTCCCTCTTTCCTATTCCGGTATCTCCTAGTTCCATGCTCCCAGTCTCTTAGTTCCTCACTCTTTTTATACCTCAAAGCCCACCGTGGGTGTCTTCAAAGTGTGGGATCGGCAGCCTAAACAAAAAAAAAAAAAAGGTCAGCGGAACATCCTTCAAAGAAGTTCTTGAAAAAGGTGAGTAGATAAAATGTTACTGATATAACTTTCTATAATTCCAAATAATCTTTTATAATCTTTCTGTATGGTTGCAATGGGTGGACGGGTGGTGTAATTAACTACATTCCACTTATATTTTACAGTCTGTTCTAGAAATTTTAAGGCAGTGTTGGGATGATTCATTATTCTGTAGTTGAATTGGCTGGTGGCACAAAATGGAGCACGGATCTAACAGCTGAAAAGATTCAAAATAGAATGAAAAAGTCAAATAGGTTGAATGGCTGTCTGTTGTTCTTGCCATTTCTTATTTTGTTATGTATAAATCTAAATGATCAATTATTGATAACCTTTTCAGGTTCACAAAAACTTGGCCTTCCAAAAAGGGGCATATACTGGTCCTGGAAACTGACGGAACTGAGATTGATGACAAAATCTTATTGGAGATGCAATCAGAATCTTTAATGATACTGATGGAAGGAGAGAGCTGGATCCCACAGATACCCATAGAAGAACAAGTGAACATAACATCAATTGAGCAGAAGTCTGATTACGAAAAAATAAATGAAATCCTATCCCTTGACTCCGCAGCATACATGGAATATTCTGCAAATCGGAGTAAGTACCTGTTTATGTTTATTTTTTTCTTCTTGCTCATCAGTTTAATTTTGTTGCACATTATTAAGATTGCACTCTTTATCAATGAATGTCAGCCTCAGACTTAATTATTTTTTGTTTTGTATTATTATTTGTTATTATACTCTACAGGATGTTCAACAGTGGATGATAGAACCCCTCTGCCTCCATTTTCTGACCTGGTGCATAGAAGTCTTCTGGCTGGCAATTCAAGAGGGATATGGCATAAAATGGTTGATGAAGCATGTAATTATTACCTGGCTAATTTTCCCACCGTAAGTGACAGGCCATTGGGAAAAAAGCTGTATAGCAAATACCCATGCATTAAGCATGAAGGGAATGAACCGTGGGTAAGATGGAATTCAAGTATGCAAAACAATACATTGGGAATTGAAGCTTGCAATTTCTTTCTGAAACATGATGTATTTATTCACAATTATTGTTTTCACCTTTTGTTCTTTTGTAGTCCTTATTTTCTAAGTGCCTCAGTCAGAAGATGAGGCACATGAGGTGGTCTTTAAAAAGGTAAAACCTGCCCATTGACTCCAGTTCGGCACCAATTATGGCAAAGAAAGCCCAGGTACCTACCATACAGAGGCGTGAAGAACGGCCCGATGAAGAATACGACCGCCATGTCGAAGAATTAAGAAAAGAATTTGACAAAAATAAGCCTGATGACAATCACATAGACATTCTTCTTAAAGAAACGTTTGGCAATCGTCGATTGTGGCTGACCACTCTTCCAGCTGGAAGAATTAAACCAATTGTTGAAGTTTACCCTTGTTTTGAATGGGGAATATTTGTAAGTATCTGTTTATTTACTCATGTTATTGTAAAGTTATAGAGGGCATACTACAATTCACCTGCTTACAGTTAACTGCCTTATTATTTTCCTTCTACAGTTTCATCAAACAGTCAATATTACTGATCAGTAAAATAAAATTCAAATTGTGGGTGTGAATGTTGGATTAAAGGTTGTGATTTGCTTTAATCCAAGTACAGTTATTATGATGATGATATACAGAAACTCATTTTGTGACATTTATTTTACTTTATTTTTTATTCATTTGTATTTTTATTTATTTTTAATGTAATGTCAACAGTTTTCTAAAACTGTTATCTGACAGCATAGGTCCTGGGTTTATAAATTCTAGTTCAACATTAAGGCGTTGGAGGTATTTTTTATTTATTTTTATTTTTTTTCAACTTCATACTTGTGCATGTGTTTTTCTATTAGGTAATGGGTGAATTTGCAATGGTCCTTGGAAGTACATGATTTGAAACATTGTGCAAAAGGGCTGAACAGGTTAGGACGGTCTCTGAGTTACTGATTGGATCCAAGAAAGAGGTGAGGAAATAAACGATCACAAAACACATTGTATTCTTGTGAATGACTTGTGGCTTTGCCAGCTGGAAACGCACGAAGGTAACAAACAAAAAGAACAACAACCCTCCTCCCTCTCCCCCTTCACACCCCGCCACTGTACAAAGCAATTACTTATACAAAGGTCATTACCCCCGCCCCATTTTTCTTTTCAGGGAGATCTCAGAATGCTACCTGTAATTCAGCTCACTGAAGAAAAAACTAAATTTGATGAAGGAAAGGGGAAAAAGTCAGTTTCGGTCATCACTGTATATGAGGTAATTATACTAAATAACATTAATCAAAATGTTTGGGAGTGGGGGGGGGGCACCCATTGACTCGGCTTCAAACAAGATGTCCTCTTATTGTCATTCAAGCATAATTATATTGACTTACAGACGTGCTCAAATTTGTTGGTACCCCTCCACAAAAAACGAAGAATGCACAATTTTCTCTGAAATAACTTGAAACTGACAAAAGTAATTGGCATCCACCATTGTTTATTCCATATTTAATAGAAATCAGACTTTGCTTTTGATTTTTTATTCAACATAATATTGTAAATAAGAAAACAAATGAAAATGGCATGGACAAAAATGATGGGACCGCTAACCTAATATTTTGTTGCACAACCTTTAGAGGCAATCACTGCAATCAAACGTTTTCTGTAGCTCTCAATGAGACTTCTGCATCTGTTAACAGGTAGTTTGGCCCACACTTCCTGACCAAACTGCTCCAGCTGTCTCAGGTTTGATGGGTGCCTTCTCCAGTTTCAGCTCTTTCCATAGATGTTCGATAGGATTCAGATCAGGACTCATAGAAGGCCACTTCAGAATAGTCCAATGTTTTGTTCTTATCCATTCTTGGGTGCTTTTAGCTGTGTGTTTTGGGTCATTAGCCTGTTGGAGGACCCATGACCTGCGACTGAGACAGAGCTTTCTGACACTGGGCAGTACGTTTCGCTCCAGAATGCCTTGATAGTCTTGAGATTTCATTGTGCCCTGCACAGATTCAAGGCACCCTGTGCGAGGCGCAGCAAAGCAGCCCCAAAACATAACCGAGCCTCCTCCATGTTTCACTGTAGGTATGGTGTTCTTTTCTTTGAAAGCTTCATTTTTTCATCTGTGAACATAGAGCAGATGTGACTTGCCAAAAATCTCCAGTTTTGACTCATCTGTCCAAAGGACATTCTCCCAGAAGGATCGTGGCTTGTCAATATGCATTTTAGCAAATTCCAGTCTGGCTTTTTTATGTTTTTCTGTCAAAAGTGGAGTCCTCCTGGGTCTTCTTCCATGGAGCCCACTTTCGCTCAAAAAGCGACGGATGGTGCGATCAGAAACTGACGTACCTTCACCTTGGAGTTCAGCTTGTATCTCTTTGGCAGTTATCCTTGGTTCTTTTTCTACCATTTGCACTCTCCTTCTGTTCAATCTGGGGTCGGTTTTCCTCTTGCGGCCGCGCCCAGGGAGGTTGGCTACAGTTCCATGGACCTTAAACTTCTTAATAATATTTGCAACTGTTGTCACAGGAACATCGAGCTGCTTGGAGATGGTCTTGTAGCCTTTACCTTTACCATGCTTGTCTATTATTTTCTTTCTGATCTCCTCAGACAACTCTCTCCTTTGCTTTCTCTGGTCCATGTTCAGTGTGGTGCACACAATGATACCAAACACCACAGTGACTACTTTTCTCCATTTAAATAGGCTGAATGACTTCAGATTAGCATTTAGCCACCGACCTATATATATATATATATATATATATATATATATATATAAAAAAATGTAATGGATGAATCTGCCTTTGTGCTTCTTTATTATTATTATTTATTTCTTAGTAGACGCCCTTATCCAGGGCGACTTACAATTGTTACAAGATATCACATTATACAGATATCATATTATTTTTACTGGAGCAATCTAGGTAAAGTACCTTGCTCAAGGGTACAACAGCAATGTCCCCCACTGGGGATTCAACCCACAACCCTCCGGTCAAGAGTCCAGAGCCCTAACCACTACTCCACACTGCTGCCTTCTTTACACTGTTAGCGACAGCAAATATCTCAAACATGCCTGTCAAAATAAATCAGCCGACATAAAAGCAACAGCGTATTCTTTTAGATGGAATAGACTTGTGACCAGCCAGGACTCGTTGGTATCACTCAGCAAGGTTGGCGCTGACTTGGGAGGGGCAACACAAGCGACAACGCTCTGAGAAGGATTGTTATTATTTTGTATTATGAATATTGTTTTAATAGTGTTTATTATTAGGATTAGAGATGGGAATTTCGAATAGTTTCCTATTTGAAAACACAGGGTGGTGCCCAACTCCGGTATATATGTTTTCCCCTTCTCCCGGACCCCTTCGAGTCATTGGACCCGGGGAAATCCGCCCTCTCGGTGCGCTTGCTCTCTGGTGCTAAGCTTTCTAAACACTTTGCGCCCGTCACACACACAAAATAAATAGTTAGTATTTTTATTTTACTTATATTGATTAAAATAAATACTTATTACTACCAATTACTAAACATTACTTTTAAATACTGACATTTACTACAGATTTTGTTAAAAATATTAAGAAAATGCATCCTATATTTTAAAGGTGAAAGATACATAAGTTTAAATTAAATTAAATTTCTTACAATTAAATCATAGAAAAACTTTTAATGTATTTGTTACAAACTTGTCTATGCCATAAAGTTAATTTAGTAATCTGTTTACAGAAATCGAGTTATGTAAAAAAAAAAAAGTACTTATATAAAATGTAATTGATGTACTTATAATTCTACATAAGGAAAAGTTAAATGCAAGTATAATACATATCAAAACACACAGTGGTGAGCTTTAAAAAAAAACAAAAAAACACTAGATAAAAGGTTGTCTCCTTCATTGTTCAATATATCAACATTAATTCATGAAACAGTATATTCCTAATACAAAACACATTGCTTATATGAAATATAAATAAAAAAACTCAAGTAATCAAGATAGTGTAAATATATGAAGCTGAACAAACATATATATATATATATATATATATATATATATATATATATATATATATATATATATATATATATATATATATATATATGCACAACTCTTAGTTTCAGAAGGTACGACCGAGACAGCTTGACTTCTCTTCCTTTTTGGTTGGGCTTGACAGTGTACACTGCATCTCTGCATCTGCTTCTTATACACACTAAAAATGAACATTTTAAACAAACATGCTGAGTTTTACATACAAGTTGTAGCTAATGCAATTTGTTAATTTTTTTTTCATATAATTTTATTTTCGATTACAAATTACATACCTTGATTTTCATTTCGTGTGTCAGTTCCAGACGTATTTGGCGAGTTATATAATGTAGAATCTAAATATTCTTTGTGGTTTCGATGTATATGTAGCCAATATGAATTATTTCATATAAATCCTGGGACACAGCTGGCAGTGGACCATTAAGTTGGGGCTACGAGAATGTTCTGTGGCCATGTGTCAGTAGGATTCTCAATGTAAGCATCAGGATACCACACAAAGTACATTTAAAAGCCATCGTTCCCAAAATAATTCACGGTGTTTGAAACATAGGCGTTAAAATAACTACTACTAACGTTAATTCCAAGATAGAGGCATTTGCAAGATGTCTACAGGTAACCAGGGACAGAGGCAGATAGATAAGTTCCTGCTTTTAGTAATTGTAACTAACTACATTTGGTAACTTTGTAAGGTGGTGTTTGAATTGGCTGAGTTAGTGTGTGATTAGTACCAGGTGAGTGGCTAAATTGATTAGCAGTTGATTTTGCTATTTGATTGGTTTCCACACAGTTTAGTTGGTTCTTTTGCCAAGCAGGTGTAACATTTATTCAAGCAGCTTATTTTAGCGCCAGCAAGAAGCGCCAGCCAACAGAAGAGCCTCAACAAAAGAGCCGGGAGTCTAGCTGTGGGAGTCTACAGGTAACCAGCGTCTGAAGCAAGATAGCTTATTTTAGCGCCAGCAAGAAGCGCCAGCCAACAGAAGAGCCTCAACAAAAGAGCCGGGAGTCTAGCTGTGGGAGTCCAGCAAGGGGAGGCCTGCGCTGAGACACTGGTCGAATAGATCCGAACCTAACAGCGCTCTGGAAGAAGCCATCTACTAGTCAGGTCTGTATCCTCCACCCCGCTGCTCCTACTGTGCCTTTTGTCTTGCTTGTCCTGCTATGACTGTCTCTCACATCCCTGTTCTGTCCCCCCATCCTCGTCCTCTGCCCTCCCTCCGCTGCTGCTCCTCCAACCCTTCTAACCTCATTTCTCTGCCTCTCCCCCCCCTCCCGCACACTCTCTGGTGCACTCTGGAACTGTCACTCTTCTGCTAACAAAGCTGATTTCATATCTGCCTTTGCCTCCCACCTCTCGCTCGATTTCCTTGCTCTCACTGAAACCTGGTTGTCCCCTGATAACACTGTTACTCCTGCTGCCCTGTCCTCTCTCTACGTCCTGTCCCATACCCCGCGTCTCACTGGACGGGGAGGTGGGACGGGTCTTCTCCTCTCTCCCTCCTTACTCTTTTCTGTCCCCTCCGATCTCATCTCACTCTCTGTCAATACCTTTGAATTTCATGCAGTCCAACTAACCTTTCCCTGTCAACTCCTGCTCATTGTTCTGTACCGCCCCCCTGGGCCTCTCACTCACTTTCTGGATGAACTCGACTATCTACTCTCCTCCCTCCCCTCTCTGTCTACCCCGACTGTCCTGTTGGGTGACTTCAACATCCATCTCTCCAACCCCAGCCACTCTGCTGGATTCCTCCCTCTCCTGCACTCCTTCGACTTCTGTCTCTCTCCGTCCCCTCCTACCCACAAAGCTGGCCGTCAACTGGACCTCACCTTCTCCAGGGCCTGCTGCCCCTCCACCCTCTCTGTCACCCCCCTGGACCTCTCTGATCACTATTTCATCTCTTTTTCTCTGTCTCTCCCCCCTCTCCCTACTCCTCCTACCCCCACTGTCACCTCTCGCCGTAACCTCCGCTCTCTCTCCCCCTCTGTCCTTGCCTCCACTGCTCTCTCTCACCTCCCTCCTATCGATTCCTTTTCACAACTCTCTGTAGACTCTGCTACCTCCACCCTCTTCTCCTCACTCACCTCCTCCCTCGACTCCCTCTGTCCCCTCACCTCCCGTCCTGCTTGCCCCTCCCCTCCCCATCCCTGGCTCTCCTCTGCGCTCCGCTCGGCAAGAATCACACTGTGATCTGCTGAAAAGAAATGGAAGAGAACCAATCTCCCTGCTGCCCTAGACCTTTACCGCACTCTCCTCTCCTCCTTCTCCTCTACTCTCTCCTCTGCTAAATGTGCTTATTTCCAATGTGTAATCCAAGCCTCCACTAACAACCCACGTAAACTATTCTCTACCTTCTTCTCCCTCCTAAACCCTCCCCCCCTCCTCCTCCCTCCTCTATCTCCCCTGATGACTTTGCCTCCTTCTTCTCTTCTAAAATCTCAGATATCCGCAAACTCTTTAACACCTCTCCCTCCCCCGCACCCCCTCCCGCTCCAACTCCTACACCCACTGCAACCCCTACTAACTCACCCTCCTTCTCCACCTTCTTGCCCCTCTCAGACTCTGACCTCTCCTCCCTGCTCCAGGGTCACAAACCCACCACGTGTGCCTTGGACCCCCTCCCCACTCACCTCTTTCAAGCTGCTGCTCCTGCTCTACTCCCCTTCATCTCCTCCCTCCTCAACACCTCTCTAGTTTCTGGTATCTTTCCCTCTGCCTTCAAAAAAGCCTCTATCACTCCCCTCCTCAAAAAACCTACCCTTGACCCCACCTCCCTCCAGAGCTACCGTCCTGTCTCCCTCCTACCCTTCCTCTCCAAAACCCTCGAGCGGACTGTACACCGCCAGCTCTCTGCTTTCCTGTCCAACCACTCTCTGCTTGACCCTCTCCAATCAGGCTTCCGCTCTGCTCACTCCACTGAAACCACCCTCCTGTCTGTCACCAACTCACTTAAGTGTGCCCGAGCTGCCTCTCTCTCCTCTGTCCTAATTCTCCTCGACCTCTCTGCTGCCTTTGACACTGTTGATCACTCTATTCTACTATCATCTCTTGCTGACCTGGGGATCTCTGGCACTGGCCTGGTTCTCCTCCTACCTCTCCAACCGCACTTACCAAGTAACCTGGCGTGGAGCAACCTCCACACCTCACCCTCTCTTAACTGGAGTCCCCCAAGGGTCAGTCTTGGGTCCTCTCCTGTTCTCTCTCTACACCCGCTCCCTGGGCCCCCTCATCGCATCCTATGGTTTCTCATACCATTTCTATGCTGATGAT
Organism: Acipenser ruthenus; assembly: GCF_902713425.1. Classification (NCBI taxonomy): domain Eukaryota; kingdom Metazoa; phylum Chordata; class Actinopteri; order Acipenseriformes; family Acipenseridae; genus Acipenser; species Acipenser ruthenus. The sequence continues at coordinate 946,132 of NC_081223.1, forward strand.
GCTCAGATTTTCCTCTCCTTCCCCACCTCTGACTCCACCATCTCCTCCCGTATCTCTACCTGTCTGTCTGCTATTTCCTCCTGGATGCACTTGCATCACCTCAAACTCAACCTCTCTAAATCTGACATCCTTTTCTTTCCCTCCTCCTCCCCTTCCTCTGATCTCTCTATCTCTGTTCCTCTGGAATCTACCACACTCTCTCCCTCTTCCTCAGCTAAGAACCTTGGAGTCACCCTGGACCCCTGCCTCTCTTATTCCCAGCACATCTCCCCTCTGGCACGCACTTGCCGATTCTTCCTGAGCAACATCCGAAGAATCCGACCCTTCCTCACCAACTATGCTACCCAGCTCCTGGTCCAGGCCCTGGTACTCTCCCGCCTAGACTACTGCAACTCCCTCCTGGCTGGCCTCCCTGCGTCCGCCACCCGTCCGCTCCAGCTCATCCAGAACTCTGCTGCCCGCCTGGTGTACTCTCTGCCTCGCTTCGCCCACGCTACTCCACTACTCCGCTCGCTCCACTGGCTCCCGATCACCGCTCGCATCCAGTTCAAGACTCTTGTACTAGCCTACAGATGCCTTGACCAGACTGCACCCAGCTACCTCCAGACCCTCATCTCTCCCTACACCCCCACTCGACCTCTCCGCTCCGCCTGCACTAGAAGACTGGCTCTACCTCTGCTACGCTCCCCAGCCTCCCGAGCCCGCTCCTTCTCCACCATTGCTCCGCAGTGGTGGAATGACCTTCCTACAGATGTCAGGACTGCCCAGTCCCTGACCACATTCCGGCGCCTCCTCAAGACTCACCTCTTCAAAGAGCACCTGTAGAACTCCTCTGTTTGTATCCTGGGACACTATCACCCTTCATGTAAATGTGCTTTATTTTGCTCTTATCTGCCCCCTATTTTACTACATTTAATCCTGTACTTCAGAATATTGTAATCTGCCAAGTGTTTAACCTGTAGTATTTTGTACTTGATCATACCCTGATGTAACTATCACTATTTAATCATATCCTGATGTAACTTTCACTATTATCTGCTGTATTATTGAATTGTGGTTTGTCACACTTGAAAAAATTATTGTATTTCTTGCTCTTATTGTATGACTTGTATTGTAAACACTTGAATGTATTTGTATTTGCTTGTGATTGTAAGTCGCCCTGGACAAGGGCGTCTGCTAAGAAATAAATAATAATAATAATAATAATAATAATGTATTTGTAGCCAATCGGCGCTTACTCCTCGTGCTGGAACGCAGCCAATCAGAGCCTTCTCGTCGAGTCTCGCTTCAGCCTGGTTTCCGTCTGATTCGCTTTCTTATTATTATATTTTTATTATTATTTTATCTAATACTTCTAATTTTACGACTTTGATATGGACTTCGATGACATTCGCCAAATGTCCGTGGAACAACTGTGTTTCTGGCTAGAAACACAAAAACTGTATAGACATTTTGAAAGGTATGTAGATAGAGGATGATGTATGCTGATATCTAGTAATTGAAAATTAACACGTATAATGTTAGTTGTGATAGAATATAATATTTTAATTCTGAAAAAGACGGGCATGTCTGCTCTGTGTATTTCACTGATCCTCAGCAATTCACGTTAAAAATCCAATTTTAAATATTTAATTTCACAAAACTCACTGTGGTAGCTGTGTTAGCATTTGGAAATATAAAGTATATTAGTTCAAATATGAATATGGTCATTTAATCATAAATATATAATTCTGAAAGACAGACACTAGATGCAAAGCAGTAATACCCTGATTTTAAACCCTGGTGCCAGTATTGATGGGCAGACATTTTTAACATTGTCTGACAGAGACCTGAAAGATTTATTTGAAGATTTTCTTTCAAGGAAGAAGATTAGAGACATACAAACCTCTTTGAGCAAGGTAAAATACGAATGATATTGTCTCCTTTACATTATCCTCTTTATTACACGTATGTTTTTACAATCTTTCATTAATGATTATGTAATAAAATGTGCTGACCAATGTATACCGTAATTGGGTTTAGGAAGACATTGAGACGACTCCTGCCAAAAAACCCCAAACCATGCAAGCAGTTCAATCAAGTGCAACACACACCAGAGGAGGAACACGCTACTCTATTTGTGCCACATATTTCCATCCTTAGTAGTCCAGAGGAATATAGCCAGAAGAAAATTGATGATGCTAGGAAGAGGCTTATAAGAATATGTATGGATCACTTGTGTACACAATCAGGTCGAAGACCAACTGAAGCTGAATTGCATGACCTTGCAAGAGCTATTGCTAACAAGTATAATTCACTGTGTGACCACCCAGCACTTGGAGTGAGACAGAATTATGTAAGTACATGATTTTACTTAACAGTGAAACAGTCAATATTTTATGTTTAGATTTAATCTCTGGACATAATGGCTCTCCGTGACTAAGGGGTGTATACTGTGTTTGATTAAGAATTTAATAAGGAAGGTAAATCGTATTCCTTCTCTTATCAAATGCTGCAACATATTTTGACGTTTCTATATCACATCTGTCAAAAATAGGGCCCAATATGTATACATAATATATACTAATTTGTTTTAAGTTTCAGTTTTATCATAGCGTATAGCACAGTAAAAGCAAGCATGAAATATGATATGTGTTTTGATTGTCATTTTAAAAAAATCAACAGACTGGGATAACTGGATTCCTAAGGAGGATGTGCAACAGCACTCTTTCAGTATCCAACGGAGGCAGAAAACCTGGTATTAAATGTAATAAAAATGCTCAGATGGAAAGGGAAACTAGTTTCAGGGCAAGTTCTGGTAAGTGTTCAAAACTACCATCCATACATACGGTAAACGTGTAGCAATTCACATGCTCCATAAAGTGGGTGTAAGTTTCACCCACCTGTCCCTTTTATTAGGGTCAGTAGCCTGGCCAGGTTAAAACTCAATTTCCCATAGTTCCTTGCTATCACCCTCTGTTCATCCTCTCCCCCTATTGGCTCATTCAGATATCCACTCCTCCAATCTCAGAGGTCCATGGAAGCCAAAACCTGTTTAAAGCTTCTCTTGAGGAATCCGTTATACAAACAGCATATTACTTAACTACAGTGTAACTTTAACTTTATTTTAGATAATACATGTGCATCCATTTACTCTTTTGTTAGTCTTGTACTTTGTCTAAACATTTCTTTTTTGTTTACACTGTTACTTGTTTAAGTTTAGTTGCTGTTCAAGGTCTGTTTAGGGTTTGTTTTTGTTAGTGTGTTCAGTTTCCATTTTGTTCCTGATCCTCCTGATATTTTCCAAATGGCTGTTCACCCTTCAACGCGGTTCTACTCAACAGACTCACCATTTTCTACGATCGCTATTTTTCCATCAACCTTCATCCATCATCATCAGTACAGGACTCTATTCGGGACTTCATTATTTGTTGGTGAGATTATTCCTTTTCTGTTTGCTGGTTTTTTCTACTTTACTTTGATACTTTGGTTCCTGTAATTTTGGTTTTGTTCTTTTGTTACTTTGGATTTCATTTATCATCCATTGCCATCGACACTGTCTTTGTAATTGCTTTCCCTGTATACTTTGGTTTTGTATTGGTGTGGTGTTTGTGTGTGGGGGGGGGGGGGGTTATTGGAGGCCCACACACTTTCTTACTCACCTGTACCTTCCACTTAACTAACTGTTCTCTGCAATAAGTTCTTGTCCTTATATTTCATTTATTACATTATAGTTCACAACAATAAACCATTTGTTCCTGAAATTGACACCTCTGACGTCCCTGCTTTTGCTGTCTGTCACTCTTGCTGACTTAGTTAGTTATAGATATTGGGCCAGTAATATCTCCTTATGGAGGACAGTACAACTGCTTCTCAGTTGTGCAGAGTGATTGTTACAAACGTTTAGTTGAAAATGTATTTAAAAACATCCAGATTTCTTTTTGGTGGGTTTTTAAACTTGAATTACTTTTTTTTTGTTTTATAAAATAAAACATCTTTCCTAGCGATAGACTTATGTCAATTTATCTTGCCCTGTTCTTAAAATGTCTTAATTGTCTATGTAAAATAATGTTTCACTTAGGGTCCTGGGCCAGCTCTACAACTTCCTAAAAGGTGGCAGACCATTTCAAATGCAGTAGATTATAGCTGAAGCAGTGGAAGGTTTGCTGTTGACCTTAACTAGCGTTTAATGACCCAGTTAATGATATAGCAAATTTGACAATGCTGCATTCTACCTAAGTGCATGTGTTTTTCCCTAAAAAAAGAACCAAAGTAACTGCTTCACTTGGAAACATAAGTTGTTGGTAAGAATTAGTTTTAATGTAAAATTGACCATGTTTCCAATATAACACCTAGTACTAGTGTTGTGGCTTTAAAAATGTACTTTGGCATAAAAAGACATTGGTATATATATTCAACTTGAAAAATAGAACAAAATCTGATGGATTCCTTTACTAGACTTAATGTTATGCTGTGCCTGGTTCAGGTGTTAAGTTCAAATAATTTTTGAAGGCTTCACCATAACAAGTATGAATGGTAGTAAATATGAATAAATGCTTCAGTGTTAAATCTTATTAAATTCATAGATTTTAGAGAAGAATTACATTTTGACATGTCCACATTCTAAACTAAAATCAGCAGTAGTGTTCTTTTTAATGAAATACAGTTTTCATTCTTTCAGACTGGAGAGACCTGGCAAAATGTCGCTAGTGCCCACAAAAACAATGCCACACCGTGGATTATGGTCCATCATCAAGAAGACTCAAATTCAATAATGCTGATCTACAAAGACCAGCCAATTAGTAAATCAGAAGATTCTACCGATGCACTTCTAACACTTATGGGGTTTTATTACACATACCTCCTTGGTTATCCCCAGATAGCTTATGGGGCATTACTGGGCATCCAGAAAGAAGTGTTACAAGATAATGTACATGAGAAGGATGCTGTGCTACTTGAAAAGTCATCCAAACATCTTCAAAGTTTGTCTGAGAGACAAGGCAACTTCCAGACCAGTCATGCCTATGAAAATGAATATGGAATTTATACTGGTAAGAATTTGTTATTTACTTGCTTTGAGATGTGAATTGTAGATAAATAATTTTACATCTTTCTCTTCATTACATTGTACAACATTCTTTTTGGTAACAAAAATCAATGTGATAGTTTTAAAGAAGCACTTTCATAATGTTGTTTAAAAAAATATTTACAAACTATTGGTTAAGTAAATGTTATTAACTTAAGTACTTAAAAAGCTACCTGTATTAAGTAATAAAAGGTAAAAACATTTTCAGTTTTGTAAAATATTGTTTAATTACTTTAAGTAGTTGTTTTACTCAAACAATATAATTTTGGTTTCTTAATTTTGATTGTAAACACAATTTTACTTGTTGTTATTTGAAGTAAATGAAAGTAAAAAAATGCTTGAAAAACCTATTAATTACTTACATTTCTTAGCAGTTATTACTAGAAATTACTTGCACAATGAATTTTAAGTAGTTTTTGAGTAACTACAAGTATATCAAGCAATAAGTAATTTATGTTTACTTAATCTAAGTAATGCATTTACTTACATTTTGCATTACTAGAAAATACTACCAATTACCACCATTTCCCAAGAATTACTTGCGGGATTGACAAGTTGTTGTTTTTTTAATACTATTTTCAGAGTAATTGTATTTATTAATTTAGGAAATTATAAGCAATTTATTTTTGAATGCTGCAAGGGCTTAAGCCCACCCAGAACATTTGCTTTTATACATCTCGGCTGTTCAAATACATACAAATGATATGAACTAGAAAATTGTGTCATAAGAGCAGTTGTACACAGCATATTATTAACAACTAAGTGTTACAAACTTTTTTGTCAAGATTCAAGAACACACAGCATCTGTGTGTTTGACTTCTCTTTCCTGTCAGCACGAAGCTAGTCACAGTAGTCAGATCACTCTTCTCTAGCAAGAAATGACACGACAGAATTCATAAATCTAAGTTATCAACTTTTTTTTTTCTCTCAAGTGCAATTACGTGTTTTGTGTGACAGGGCAATGTCATTTCCACAGTTACATAGCGAGCACAAATCCTTAGAAATGGTTTGTGGTTAGTTTAACAGCATTATAAAATGCAGAGTAGGTGCCCGCAGCTGCAGTAACACTGATCGTGTCGCAGTAGCCATGTTAAAAACTCCTTCCAGCCTGTGAGTATGTGTCTGCACTGAGCGACATATTCACATTCTGCTACTATGGGGCGCTGTTTGTGTCATGCATCATTTTGTCCACAAAAGGACCTTTAGTGCACAAAATGCACATACTTGTACATTCTGTGCACAAAAGGGAAACCAACTGTACAAAATGGAAAAAAAAAAACATGGATTTCATTGTGTCCGCAAAAGGCAAAAATGCTTTTGCTTTATGTGGACAAAATGATTTTGCCGATTTTACATTTGATGTTTTATTTAATTAATTTGGTCCACAAAATAGAATTGGCATTTTACATTTTGTCCACAAGAAGCAAATTATGCTTTATCTTTTCTCCCCAAAATCATTTCAAATGAAAATACACAAAATGCTAATGTTATGGACAAAATGCGCATTTTGTGGATGAAATACATCGTTTTGTGGACGAAATGTGCACTTTGTGGCAGCACAGTCATTTATTATAGAAAAAAATAAACATGTGTGGATTACTTGTTTAATAATTCTGATTATGTGTTTAATGATTTATATTCTTTTTCACTTACAGGACCAGGTCTATTTTTAAAAAAAAATTATTAACACAACCATTTTTTACTGATTTTAAATAAATGCACACACACACACACACACATATATATATATATATATATATATATATATATATATATAATATATATATATATATATATAGTGTGTGTGGCAGAGGAAGATGGGCCCCGGTGCAGGACCTTATTGAGGGCCCTCCCTCCCCAAACCTTAATTTAATCCTTATTTATAAACATCAAACACACCAAATCAAGTGTTCAATATTGAACTGTGTTTAATTATCAGAACGGTAGCATGTGTGAAACAGTACGCAATAAGAATGTTTTCCACTCCCCTACTTTATTTTATTTTGCGTACATCTTTACATCCAAAACTAGACTAAACAGTTTTAATCACCAATCCTACCAGGATTCCCCAATTCTGCGATCACAGAAATTATTACAGAATTCACAATTCTGCAGACATTTGCAGGAGTTGTCTCACATAGGAAACTTTTTTTTTATTTATTATTATTATTAATATTATTAAATCAGAAATGCAGGCATGATTTGCTGTAGTTTATTTTGGTGCCTGCAGCTTCTGTCTAAACTACAGGATGAATTGTGCACACAGAATATAACTGTGCATGTCTGTGCTGAATAGAACCCCAAAACCTTCCATAAAGACGTGCCTCGTACCAGCCTCCGGGGGAAAAAAGTTAGGATAATTAAGACAATAGCGATACCGGTTGAAATGAGGGAGGATACAATCTGAATTACTGGCACCGCACACCAGCAGCTACAGTGACACGAATGTGTAACATCTGCAAATATAAACCTGAAGGACATCATTGTTCAAAAATAAATACATAAATAAAAACATTCGATCCCCTCTGAGTGCGTGGGCCCGAGTGCAGCTGCACCTGCTGTTGCTCTGCCACTACTGTGTGTGTGTGTGTATATATATACAGACTTGCTCAAATTTGTTGGTACCCTTACAGCTCATTGAAATAATGCTTCATTCCTCCTGAAAAGTGATGAAATTAAAACCTATTTTATCTTGTATACTTGCATGCCTTTGGTATGTCATAGAATAAAGCAAAGAAGCTGTGAAAAGAGATGCATTACTGCTTATTCTACAAAGATATTCTAAAATGGCCTGGACACATTTGTTGGTACCCCTTAGAAAAGATAATAAATAATTGGATTATAGTGATATTTCAAACTAATTAGTTTCTTTAATTAGTATCACACATGTCTCCAATCTTGTAATCAGTCATTCAGCCTATTTAAATGGAGAAAAGTAGTCACTGTGGTGTTTGGTATCATTGTGTGCACCACACTGAACATGGACCAGAGAAAGCAAAGGAGAGAGTTGTCTGAGGAGATCAGAAAGAAAATAATAGACAAGCATGGTAAAGGTAAAGGCTACAAGACCATCTCCAAGCAGCTTGATGTTCCTGTGACAACAGTTGCAAATATTATTAAGAAGTTGAAGGTCCATGGAACTGTAGCCAACCTCCCTGGGCGCGGCCGCAAGAGGAAAATCGACCCCAGATTGAACAGAAGGAGAGTGCGAATGGTAGAAAAAGAACCAAGGATAACTGCCAAAGAGATACAAGCTGAACTCCAAGGTGAAGGTACGTCAGTTTCTGATCGCACCATCCGTCGCTTTTTGAGCGAAAGTGGGCTCCATGGAAGAAGACCCAGGAGGACTCCACTTTTGAAAGAAAAACATAAAAAAGCCAGATTGGAATTTGCTAAAATGCATATTGACAAGCCACAATCCTTCTGGGAGAATGTCCTTTAGACAGATGAGTCAAAACTGGAGCTTTTTGTCAAGTCACATCAGCTCTATGTTCACAGACGAAAAAATGAAGCTTTCAAAGAAAATAACACCATACCTACAGTGAAACATGGAGGAGGCTCGGTTATGTTTTGGGGCTGCTTTGCTGCACCTGGCACAGGGTGCCTTGAATCTGTGCAGGGCACAATGAAATCTCAAGACTATCAAGGCATTCTGGAGCGAAACGTACTGCCCAGTGTCAGAAAGCTCTGTCTCAGTCGCAGGTCATGGGTCCTCCAACAGGATAATGACCCAAAACACACAGCTAAAAGCACCCAAGAATGGATAAGAACAAAACATTGGACTATTCTGAAGTGGCCTTCTATGAGTCCTGTTCTGAATCCTATCGAACATCTATGGAAAGAGCTGAAACTTGCAGTCTGAAGAAGGCACCCATCAAACCTGAGACAGCTAGAGCAGTTTGCTCAGGAAAAGTGGGCCAACCTACCTGTTAACAGGTGCAGAAGTCTCATTGAGAGCTACAGAAAACGTTTGATTGCAGTGATTGCCTCTAAAGGTTGTGCAAAAAAATATTAGGTTAGCGGTCTCATCATTTTTGTCCATGCCATTTTCATTTGTTTTATTATTTACAATATTATGTTGAATAAAAAATCAAAAGCAAAGTCTGATTTCTATTAAATATGGAATAAACAATGGTGGATGCCAATTACTTTTGTCAGTTTCAAGTTATTTCAGAGAAAATTGTGCATTCTTCGTTTTTTGTGGAGGGGTACCAACAAATTTGAGCACGTCTGTATATGTTTGAGAAAAAGGAAGACTGCTGTGTACCAAAATGATCAATAAGAAAAACAAAAAAAGAAAATGATATTTCAGGTATTTAAAAAGGTAGAATAATTGATTACAAATCAATTATCAGGACGTTTCTGACTACTATATGAATAAAAAAAAACAGTATTTTAAGAAGTTGATAAAAAAACAAGCAAGCAGTCTTTTAAACACAATTCCAGAATGTTGATGATTTCAGAACAGAATGATCATTCCAAATGGCTCCAAAGTGCCCCGTTTGAAAATAAGCTCACATTCTTTTTGCTTCCTGACAGCATTAGTTCTATAACAATGAACTATCCCACAAATTGTGATGTCCTCTATAGTGTGGTCATCTCTGATAAAATGTCTGGTGACAGGAAAGTTAAAGGTGTTAATTCGTATACTTCTCAGATGTTCCACGAAGCGATCAGCTAAGCGCCGTCTTGCTTCACCAATATACAGCTTGTTATATTTGATGCAGCCAATATACTATTCCTTTACTAATGCAACTAACAGTATCATGGATAGTAAATGAGGATTTTGCTCCCTTAACTACTGTGTTGCTGTGAATGTATTTACAAGTAGCACAGCGATAGTGAGTTTTTGAATAAAACAATAAAATAAATGACGTGTGCATTTTTCAAAAACTGGGTTTCCAGACACTATACTTGGAGCTCAATTAAGTGTATCGACAATAAACAGAAAGGATGCCTCGTACAAAACCAAAACACAGAATACCAACAATCGGATTCCCCGTGTTCTTACATATCATCCTCTGACCAAAAAAGTACAACACATCATACAAAGAAATTTGAGCATTCTTCAAGATGTACCTTCTACAGAAGAGACAAAAATCTAAGTGAGCATCTGGTCCACAGTATCATTCAACCCAATCTGGACAGTCCTAAGGGTATGTTTCCATGCAAAAGGTCACGCTGTGCTACTTGTAAATACATTTACAGCAACACAGTAGTTAAAACATTGAACTGTGTTGGTGTTTTGTACTGAGTTATATTACACCAATGAGAGGCATTGTACTGAAATGTCTTATACTGTACCACATTCTGTTTAGTCTAACTCATGTGTCAAAGCTGCTGAGATGTTAAGAAGCAGATAACTGTACAGTATATCCAAGTAAAATACAACAAGAATGCAGGTACACTTGTGTTTTATTATTTCAAAGTCACACTGTGGTTGTAATGTCAAATAATGTCATAAATCAGTGATACAAGTGAATACAGTGAACACTCACTAACACTAGAAAGATATCGTCAATGAAAAACTGATCAATTGTTTTCCATCATTGTACTACATTTAACTCTATCTACAACGTTATTTCTACAACTCCAAACACATTTAAGAGTACAGAATAAAAAAAAAAGTTAAGTCAGAATCAATCTGTGGAAGGGTGGTGGGCAATTCCTTCTGTGGCCTACAGAGGGTGCTGTATCTTTCATCTTGGTGTCACTTTTGTGTGTTGTCCTTTTTATCCAATGCTGGCATTCAACTCATCCAGCACAGAGCTCTTTTTAATTTTATTCCACGCTTCAGGGATTGTACCAATGCCTTGAAATTTTTTATGGAACTTATTTTCCAGCCGTGACCTGAAAGCACAGACAAACCATTTCCAATAGAGTTTTTCAGTGTTGTCTGGAGTAATGCTCCATTTATCATAAGGGTGACCACCATCTTTGTAGGTCTTAAAAGGGATATACTGGTTTTTACTGGCAGACATGAATAGCAAATTACTGCTAACTGAAGTGGTGCAAAAGTCAACAGCAAAGAGGTCTGTGCCACAGAAATGCCAGCCAGCTAAAGCTTCAGAACGATGAAATTGAACACTGTGGTCAGTATTGTGGCCAGAGATGGTGCCTATACAAATGGCTTTGCAGAAGGGGCACTGCTCCCAACACCCACTGAGCTGCTGACACAGAATTTCATTAGGTGGCTTTCTGAACATTTTCACATCAAGATGAGACTTTTTGTTTTCTTTCTCTACAATGTTAACCATCTCGTCAAGCGATGTGGCCAGTGTGTCTTTTAGGAACAGCAGGTCACTGATGTCTTCATTTTCAATGTGTTGCAAGTCATCTTTGGAGAGGTTCATGTGCGCACCAAGACCTTTACAGAACTCATCCAGCCACATGGAGGCATTGCCGTGTTTCTCTGCAACTACTGTAGTTACAATACTAGATGTGCTTAAAATGTTGCGCATCAGATCATTGAGATGAACGTTAAGCATTTCTGAGGGATTTTTATAGTTTTTGCAGTACTCTTCAACACGTTCCTTTATGAACCTTTGGAAGTAATCCTTTGGACGCTCAATATACTCCATATAGGAGTCAAAGTTCTCTTGCTCGGCGAGATGTTTCAGAATGTGATTTTCCAGGTTGGATCGGTTACCACTGAAAGCTGGATAGTTACTTTTCATTTGATCTACAATCTGGATACTGGCTTTGTCATACACTGCCTGCTTGATCGCTGGTTTGAGGTGTGTACACAGAACATGAACAAAGAATGTGACAGAAGTGGCTCCTTCACAAAAAACTTTAAAAATCTTGAAGTACTCCTCTCTGTTGCTGTCAAGATATGTTAGCAGATTGTTCGCTTTCTTGAACGCTGCATGCATCTTCGTAAACCTTTTAGCAGCTGATGTGCATAGATGGACAGACAGTTCAACTTTATAGTCAGTTGTGAATGTAATGCTCTTTGGAGACTCTTCATATTTACTAATGAATAATTCTATCTCTCTTAATATTTCATAGATAAAATTATCATTGAAATCCAACTTCTTTCTTTCTTTCTCTGTAATATATAAACTGATCATAGTCTGTATTTGTTGTGTAACTTGATCACCAGAAATCTTCAAATAGTCTTTATCAATCACTTTTACAATATTGTTCCAAAATTTCTTCAGGGTGGTTTGTGATACATGTTTGTCCGAATTGAAATGAAAGTTTTTCTTTTTTTCTGTAATCTTATTAATGATTTCCGTCTCTTTCTTGAAGTATTCCAGAAGAATGTTCTCCACTATAGCTTGTATATCAACAGCATTCTCGGGTGGCATCTCTTTGGACACTCTGACTACCCATTTGACCCACAGTGTGTCAAACTCCTTCCTCACTTTCTCTTCACTGAGTTTCTGGTTCTTTAGTGTAGAAGCCAGGACTTTACTTATTCCGAGCAATTCTGCCTCATACTTTGATTTTTGTTTGTCTAGCTCTGATCGACTTTCCTTGAGTTTGATTAATTCATGGCATTGCTTTTGAGTTTCATCAATGAGCTCTTCCTTCAGACTTTGAAATCTGTTGTGAATGTTTGCCTTCCATTTAATTAGGAGGTCTGCATTTTTCTCCTCTTTAAAGTATTTGTCTATTTCAGCTATCAGTGGTTTGTAGACTTCATCTAAATCCTTCATCAGATCTAATCTTTTCACATTTTGCACTATGTTGCTCATGATTTGGTTGTGCCATTTGTTTTGTACCTTCAGTGCATGTTTTCTCATCTGCCATGTCCACTTTGTATAATTGTCTTCTAGCTGGCTGTAAACCATCATTTCCAAAGTGTTTCTAAAACTGAAAACAAAGTTTTCTGCTAGCAGTGCATTCCAGACATCACTGATGCGTGATTTAAATTTTGATAATGTGGAAAACTTACAGTTTGACTGCCACTGTGCAATGGTGAGTAGCTTGCTCTTCAGATCCTGGACATTATGGCTGTAGGTGGGGTTGGGAGGAGCCATTGGAGGGTCTCCTTCCAGAAGATTCTTGAAGTAGAAAACCTGGGAATCCACATCAAATTGAATTATTTCATCAAACCCACTAATTTCCCGATGTTCCTCTTTTGCAGCAATGCGGGCCATTTCATCCAATCTCTCCTGGAGACGCCTTCTTCCTTCCATGTTTTTATCCCCTGCTGATGCTTCTGCAACATTTTGGTGCACAAAAATGCAGCTTGGATGAATGTCAACAGATTTCATTCTCAAGAAAGCCTGGACACAAATCTGAAGGATGTCTTGCATTTCTGATGGATTTTCTCCCATAATGTTGATCACAGTTGCATCGCCGATTCCAATAATGAAGGTAGCTAGCTCATTATCATGACTTAATGTGGTTTTATTGCTGAGCTCTGGTGACCGCAGCCCTTCTGTGTCAACTATGAGGACAAAGTCATACTTCAGCTGCTGTCTGATCTCTTCTTTCACTTCTAATAACTGCATGAACGCTCCCCGTGTGCACCTCCCTGCACTCACTGTGAACTGAAGGCCAAACATTGTGTTCAGTAGTGTGGACTTGCCAGAGCTTTGGATGCCAAGAATAGAAAGAACAAATATCTTTTTATTTTCCAGCTTGCCAATCAGTCTGTCCAGCACTGCCTGAATCCACACCAGAGGTACATGGGCTGCATCTCCATCCATCAGTTCAAGAGGGTGCCCTGAAATCAGCATTTCAGCTGCAATGTCAGGCAGAACGGCAACATACTGAAGTTCTTCGTCATTTTTTGATGCTGTGTGAATCGCTTCATACACTTGACCAGTTTCTCTCATAATATGTTGAAGTCCAAATGTAGTGGCGTTGATCTTCTCAGAGATTTTGTTCAGGTCTTTCTGCAGTTTGATTTCAAGCTCTTTGTCTTTAGCCTTACCCTTTTGTTTTAGTCGGATTTCTGTCCATGTTGAATGGTAACGATTTTCAAGCTGTGCGAGAATGTCTGTGGTGAGCTCATCCAGATATATCCTTAGCCACTGCAGCATGTACGATTTAGTTTCTCCAGAATGGGTAGGGGAAGCCAAGCACTCCAGGAAGGATCTCATGAAATCATTGAGTGGTAAAGCTTTTGACAGCTGTTTATGGCGTATGCCTATTTTGTTCTCTAGGATTTCACTTCTTTTCATTTCAATCGTTTTATTGTCTGTGCTTTGTAGTCGATACTGCTTTTTATCGTTTGCGCACCACTCATGCCATAGATTGCCTTGTAAGGGCAAAACATCCTCTTTGAGGTTTGATAATGTTTGCTCTTTTAACAGGCTCAACAGAAGCAGGGCCTGTTCATTCCCTCCTTTGCATGTTTCACTGTCTTCATCCACTCTAAATTGTTGTTGTCTTGCTATTTCTAAACAGTCTTGCAGGCTGGAAGTCTTTTTTTGAGAGGCGACACAGTGTTTGATGTTTGATACGATTTCATCAGTCAGCTCAGCTTTATTCCTGTTCTTCACCGGCAATCTCACCTTTGTCAGATCTTTCCCACGTCCAATTTTTTCCTTTCCAGCAAAGAGGCAGATCAAGGGGATGGGAGAGTCGAAGAGAGCCTTAGAAATCATCTTGGCTGTTTCATCCAGAGGATCCTCCGAAAGCAGAACTACATTGACAGAACTGACTTCCTGCAGAAACCGAAGCTGATCTGGGTGTTTGCTGCCATCCCCGTGAAGGTTCATAAAAGCCACACAGTCATTAAAAATGTCATCTTCCTTCCCTCCTGCACAGTACCAAGCAATCTCCACAACCCCATCCATGAGCAAGCAGTCTGGAGTGCTGCCTCTGCAGTGTCTGTGGAAAAACACACTGTGGTTCTGCTTGCTAATCACAGAGTTCAGGATTTGGGACTTTGAGGCTGAAGATGTTCCCAGCCTAATGAAGGACACAATTGGCACTGGTGCATTAACCATTTGACTGCTCTTGTATTTCTCAGAGGACTGCTTACTTTGCCATGACTTCTTAATGTGCCGCAGGGCCCAGAGTGGGAATTCCACTTTCCCAGTGCAGGGGTTGGGTACAAGGAGGGGCAAGGCAAACTGACATGTGGAGAGTTTTGTAAAGATATACTGCCTCAAAAAATCATTAGCACAATGGAAAACTGCCATGTGAATGTCCATAGGGTGAATGTGCGTCTCTCGACTGCTGACCTCTTCGACAGGGTCTTCGTCATCATTGAAAAAGTCGTCGCTGCTTTTTACATTATCGTTGGAATGCTGCATGTCAGATTCATTTACTCGATTTACACAAAACAAATTCCTAGCTCTGTAGTCTAGTACCATGAGCTTATAGAGATAATGAAAACACAGACTTTCTTCAGTCACTGGCTGATTAGCATTTTGTGACAGACTGTCTATAACAAGAACATCATTTTTCTTCATTTGTTTGGGGTACAACTTTTCTATCCCCAGTTTCTGAAGCAAATTCATAAATGCAGCAGCCTTTTCACTCCTTTCAGAATGAGTGCCATCGGTCTCATGTGGAATTGTAGTCTGTTGATTGTCCGTTTGCTTGGTTTCTGAGAAAGATACCTCCTGACACTGTTTTAAATACTCCAGTTCTTTTAACCTTTCTTCTGGTCTATCACCCAGTTGGGACGTATCATTAACAATGGAATTCAATTCTTCCTCAAACTTTTCCCAGTCCTGATGCTGATCAGCATAATCCACTGCGGAGGAAACCGTGGTTGAAATGTTGTTCTTCATCTGCGATTTAAAAAACTGCAGTCGTCTTCCTTTGTCCGCTGGGAAGACGTGGACTCCATCTCTGGATACAGTCAAAGCTGTCAACAGTAAGTAGGCCTGAGCTCTTGATGCATTTTGTTCTTTCAAAGAGGAGTATTTGTAGTAGGTTTTTTCCAGTTCATCCTCTAAAAATTCAATTTCTTCCCATCCCAGTAGATGATTAAATGTCTTACCTTGTGGGCTGTATCCTAAAACAGTGATTACAGAAAGTATCAGCACTTCTGCTTCTTCCTGATTGTTCTCTCTAAATGTCTGTTGCAGGGAATTCAGGGAGAGGGTTATGGTGCATGTGGCTTTTATCTTCGCAGTATGCACTGTTTCAAAAGTGTGAAGTGACAGTGTGGAATCTTGTAACTGTATTTTGGCATCATGTATGATTTTTGCCAGTTCTGAAAATTCGGAAACAGAATGGACTTTGTGCAGTTCTTTCTCAGTCTGGTAAGCCCACTGCATTATTTCAGTTCTGTTTGGGAAGTGTTTCACAGTATATAGGTGAGGCTCCATAATGAAACGCATCAGCATTCTCAAGTTGGTTCCTTGACAGTCATGTTTAACAACTTCCAATAAGAAGTCTTGAAGAACCTGATGAGAGAGACAGATTTGAATCCATATGTTGTGGGATCCTGTTTGCTTTTTCAGTTTAGTCTTGAATTCCAATAATTCAACCAAGTGCTCTTCACTTTTGGGTACAGTCCAGTCCTTCACTGACTGAATCACCGTCTCAGCCTCTCTTACAGCTGAAAGCACATTATCTCCCCACATCAGTTCCACATTCCACTTTGTGGTCATTTGATAAATTTCCATGAGTTTGTTGCTTAATCTGAAAGAGTCTTTGAACTCTTCTCTGTGAGCAGACTGGATGATTTTCCATACAGGAATGAGGCATGTTCCTCTGTCAATGACACACCAGGTTTTGTTACAGGAGACGAGAGCAGACTTCCACTGCAGGTGATTGTCGGTTTCAGCTGGGCCCCCAGTTTTACTGATGGAAAGCTGCACTTTACTCATGAGGGTTTCATTGTACTTCCCAGTGAAGGATCCTTTCAATTGTGATGTAGACGTGCTTACTCCAGCTGAACACGTCAAAGAATTTCCACTGTATCCAGCACCAACGTAGACATTCAGAGCTTCAGACATCAGGCTCTTTGTCTCTGTGAGCTCACTGCTCTTGAAGCCCTCAGCAGACGCCTTCCACCAGAACACTCCACCGAAGTGCAGAGGACCCTGGTTAGCATGCGAACCAAACCTCTCAAAGAATGCAGTAACTCGCTTTGTTAGCATGACAGAGTCTTGGCCATCGGTGTTCAACATGATGGTTTCTATCCGTTTAAGCTCATTCACAGCTGCTGTTGATAGCTTCAGTTTGTCCCTCTCAATGAAACTGGATGCCAACGGTATGTAGTTATACTTGGTATTCGAGATACAGGAGTGTTCAGACAAGAGTTTGCTGGATTCCTCGGTTTCTGTAGATTGCGTTTTTTCCGTCGTATTCTCAAAAGTCAAGCCCCAGAAGCCAGTCTTTAATGAACAGCTGAAACTGAAGCCAAGCTTTTCCATGACCTTCTGAAAGAGCGTTTGAGATCTGCAAGATGAAAATTCCTTCTGCTCGTAAAAGAAATTGTGCTCAGGCCCACGAAGTGAGAATGATTCAGGAACCTGGATGAGCTGCTCCCTTTTCTCCACCAGGTCCTCCAGATTCCCAGTTTCATACACGCCCTCCAGAGCTAGGCCTCCAGAGGCATTCCTCAAAACTTCTTCATCAGACATGCTGTGAGGTGGGGAAAGTGAGGCAGACTCTAAACTGTCAAGCTGCTTGTGTATGTTCTCTATCAGATCCTTTAGAGGTTGACCCGTAGGCACCCAGCTGTCCTTGGGCACTTCAAGAGCCGAGCGCATCTTGTCTTCCATCGCTTTCACCGTTGCATCATTTCGGTCCTTACCTCCCTTGTGCAGTTTTGCAAGCTCTACAAGTGCCTGTCTCACTTGTTCCATTCTCTTCCTTTCAGACTCCAGTCTTTGCTCCCGTTCTTTTTCGACAAGCTCTTTCCGTCTCTCCAGAATTCCCAACAGCTTCTGCAGAGCCTTTTTTTCCCATTCTTTGCGAGCATGTTTTTCCAGCGCTTCATACTCTTTGTCACCTAAATGCTGCAGTTGCTTTGAACTTACAATATTCAGCTCATCTTTTAAAACTTTTGACCAATAAATTGCATCAAGAGTGGCTTCCTGAAGTTTTTTAGCAAGATCTGTCCCCTCTGAGTCTCGAGCAGTCTTGCCTTCTGTGTTCTTTGTTTCCTACAAGATTAAAAAAAGATAGAAACAAGTCAACCCAAATAAAACTCAGGGACAGCAATAACTGATCACTGGGCAACAGCCAAGACAACCTTTAGCTAGTTTCTGGAGCTGTCAGACAGTGCTGGAGAAAAAACAACTAGAGCTTTTTGTTTTTCACAAAAACAAAAAACCATAAAATCATATTGTGATGACCTAGTCCTTGTTTTTCAAAATCTCGATATTTAAAACATTATCCAAATTATACACAATCTAGGATAGTCTGATCCTTGTCAATTACGAATGCAAGTATTTATTTAAAGTATTTTTTGTAGAACCTCCCAACTTAAACACTTTCTATACTTGCTTTATAATGATTTTTTTGTTTTATATTATGACAACTGGGTGGGGCGTTGTGACAGAGATCGAATGAGTCTTAGTGTTAGATCTCCCTCTCGACCTGTGAGAGCACGGTATACGAGGAACAGAGTACCCTTAATGAAATGGCACGACAATTTATTCCGTAGGGTAGATGGAAGTCGGTCAGTTCGGAAGGGGGCGGAGCTATGGCACCCGAGCTCAGTGACCCAGACGGTAAGCGGCGTGGCATCCGAGGACTGGAGGAGCGGATGCGCTCGTTAACCTCGGGGTCATGGGCGAGGGTATAAATAGGGGGCATGGCTTGAGTGATCTGTTCCTTTGCATATGGTTAAAACATATAACCAAGGAGCCCGAAACGTGAAATCGACCGTGAGTGTTTTGTGTCTGTGTCCTAACACTGTGTGTCTTGTGTGTTGTTGTCTCACTAAAGATTACTGAGCACGATCCGGAGCTGCAGCCGCAGGCCAGCGAAAACCCGGACTTCACCACTCACCTGTTTCACTATCGGAACTGTCTTTGTGTTTGCACCTTTTAGCACTTGAATCACGCACTGTCTTTGTGTTTGTTTTTAGTGTGGGTGTCGGAACGGGACTTTGGGGTTGCGGGTCAAACCCGTAGGATTACAACTAGAAGTGATACACGCCGCTGTATCACTTCCAGCACTATTATTATTTACAGGTTTTGCCTTGAGGCTCTGGACATTTATTAATTTAATTAAACACCCTTGCACCTGTACCAACGTCTGTCTGTGTGATTATTCTGCACTGCACTCACCTGCACGTCTTTACCACTTTGCCACAGGCATCCAGACCTTTTAGTTATGCAGTAACATGCTGGCTTGGGGAGCGAGCTACCCGGGTTCAAAACCAGGCTCCAATGGCCCCCCAGTGTAGAAAACATTAGGAATATTGGAGTTGCACCCCCCTTTGCCATCAGAACAGCCTCAATTCGTCGGGGCATGGACTTTACAAGGTGTGAAAGCTGGCCCATGTTGACTCCAATGCTTTTCAGTTGTGTCAAGTTGGCTGGTAGTGGATCTCTACTCCGAATAGCTCGTTCCATCTCATCCCACAGATGTTCAATTGGATTGAGATCTGGTGACTGGGCAGGCCACTGCAGTAAGCTGAATTCACTGTCATGTTCATGGAACCATTCCTGGACAATCCTAGCCTTGTGGCATGGGGCACGATCATGCTGAAAAAATCCATTAGCAGATGGATACACTGCTGCCATGAAGGGATGCACCTGATTGGCAATGATGTTCAGATATCCTGTGGCATTCAAATGTTGCTCCACTTATATCAAGGGGCCCAATGTGTGTCATGAAAACACATCCCACGCCATCACCAGCCTGCAATGTTAACACGCGGCATGATGGATGCATGTACTCATGTGGTTTTCTCCATACCCTAGTCCTCCCATCAGCATGAAACAGCAGGAACCAGGATTCATCAGACAAGGCAATGTTTTTCCAATCCTCCAGTGTCCAGTGTTTTTGTTCCTTAGCCCACTGCAACCGCAGTTTCTTGTGTTTTACTGAAAGAAGTGGAACTCCGTTAGGTTGTCGGCTGCCATACCCCATTCATGTCAAGGTACGACGAGTTGTATATTCTTTTATGGGTCTTTCGACACCAATGTTGTAATGGACTGTTCAATGCTAATTCGTGTCATCCTCCTTTAGCCTCTTTCATCAATGAGCTGTTTTCAACCACTGGCCTGTCGTTGGCTGGATGTCCGTTGGGTGGTGGACCATCCTTGATACACACAGGAAACTGTTGATTGTGAAACCCAGCAGCGTTGCAGTTCTGGACACTCAAACTGGCGTGCCTGGCACCTACTACCATACCCAGTTCAAAGGCACTTAAATCTTTTGTCTTGCCCATTTACCCTCTGAATGGCACACATACACAATCCATGTCTCAATTGTGTCAAGGCTTAAATTTCCTTCTTTAACCTGTCTCCCCTTCATCTACACTGATTGAAGTGGATTTAACAGGTTACATCAATAAGGGATTATAGCTTTCACCTGGACTCACCTCGTCAGTTTATTTTATGGAAAAAGCATGTGTTCCTAATGTTTTGTACACTCAGTGTGTGTGGTGTATTTATTTATATATATATATATATATATATATATATATATATATATATATATATATATAAAATTGAATTATATATTGAAATGCAACTAATTTGCTTGTTAAGGAACCTGAAAATCAATTGTTTCAATAAAGTCAGGAGTCGCAAAGGGCTTTGCAAGTAGAAGAAATTAATCTGCCCCTGTTAAAAATCCACATAAAAATTAGATGGCAAAAACAAACTGCAGTGAAAATGCACTGCATCCTCTATTTTCTTTGTTAAAATACATCCCCGGAGCCAGCATCGCAGCCGTTGTGTGTGCTGATGCGCTGGGGAGGCAAAATAAGCTGATCCCTGGAGCCAGCATTACACTTCAGCCATTAACACCAGACAGAAGGATATCTACATCAGATAGAAAGCAACACAAATGGATGGAGATGCAAATGGATCACATTAGTTTACTGTAAAGCTACATCTTAGTTGGTGCTCATCTTGGCGAAAGCAGAGTTCAAATCAGCATGAAGTTTAACATCTACTCATGTAAAGGAAATCACCTTTTGAAAGTCAGACTGATACTGCCTTGCCATCTATTTTTGTTTCAATGTTGGACAGCAAGGCAGAAAACTGGAAGAGAAAGGTTTGTTTGTCTGACTTAGCAACAGTAACTAGGGTAGGCGATTTGTATTTAGCATGCAGTGAGAGGTCCTCCCTTTATTACCTTGTGAGAGTCTGCTTCATCATGTTGTTCTCCTCGTTCATTCTCCGCTTTCTCCATTGGTCCAGTGGCCTCTTCATCCAGGATTACTAGTAAAAAAAAAAAAAAAAAAAGGCAGCTTGAATCAGTGACGCTGGAACTGTACAGTATTTTGTAATAAAGGATTAGGGTGACCATTACGTGGAGTGAGCAGAGCAGTGAAGTAGCAAGGCAAAGAGAACACCAGGTGAGCAGCAGTCTTCTGGATGAGCTGGAGCAGACGGGTGGTGGAAGCAAGGAAGCCTATTTTTGTAATGATTATTATTTTCTTCCTCCCCAAAGTTGCTCATAAACTCATAAATTGGTAGATGCCCATGGGACGGTGTACCAAAAACGAATGTCGGTCACATTTGCGGAGATTGTTAACGTCTACGTATCGAAAACCACTTCTTGCAGAGTTCTGAAACCTGCCATACGTCCTTAGGCATAGTCCAGCATTAACTGTTGATCATAAGAAGCTGACTGGTTTTGTGGTATGGCGGCCATGTTGGATAATACCATAAAAATACAGTAAAATGTAAAATCACCAAAAAACAAACACCTTCTCGGAAAGTGCTTATTCGATTGAAACGAAAATTGCTATACATGATCCAAGTGTGGTTGATATTTTGCTTGATCGATGGAAGTTGCTATGGTAAAAGACATGGCGGCTACATTGGAGAACATCAACATACAAAACTGGCTTAGAAAACATTTGTCTCTGAAACCACTAGTCCAATTGAAACAGAAATTGCCACACATGATCTTAGTGTGGTTGTCTAAAAAGTTCAAGGGAAGTTGCTACAATAAAAAACATGACGGCCACTTTGCATGACATCAACTTACAAAACTAGATAACTCCTTGTAGAGTGTAGATAGGGACACAGTTACTATGGGACTGTGACCAGGATGGCTTTGCAGGGGTGATGTCAGACCAGAAATACACTCCACAAAAGGACTGGTAGGTGAAAACTGAGCCGTGGCGCTCAGTATATTTATTAAATAGAAAATAAAAGATTTAAACAAACAAGGCACGTTGGCCAAACAAATACAGATAAATAAATGTTTTTAGCCAGCACGTATAGCAATTGTTTACTCTCTCAGACTTATGTTACTATCCTCCGACACTCAACTTTGAGCGCAGAGAGCTGCAGGCTTTTATATTCTGGCCGAGGGGTTAACTAGCTATTAATTAATTACCTTATTACCCCTCAGCCATAGTCTGCACGAGATTAATAAGGATACGCGACCGTCAGATAGTAATATAATCAGTAACGCATCCTCAAAGTTTTTTTAAATGAAATACAAAACACGGCTTTTCGCCAACATATATAAATGTAAATCATAACATAAACAAAGGGACGGGACACTCCACCACACATGCCCCTCCTTGTGCGCAGCAAACATTGCCCTTTTAGGCCACCTACCCCCTTAGTCCCGGTTCACAGTCCCAGCCCAGTAACAGGGGAAGCAACGGGCTAAAAGGTGGCGGCCACGGTGGGAGGTCCTTCTCCCACCCCAACAGCTGTAGCAGCCAGGCTGACTGCACATGGGCCGGCTCCTCTAGCCAAGGTAATCCCGGCAGCCGAACGGCTGCTTGGGGGGTGGTCTCCTGACCTCCCTCCTTCCTAGCCGGCAGTTCACTCTTTCGGGGCTCCGACCACACTATCTCGGGCAGCGGAAGTGCTGCTGGGGAAGGTGGTCCCCTGACCTCCTCTTCACAACCAGTGGCTCCCTAGCTGACAGTGGAAAGGCTGTCAGCTTATCGACTGGCAGCAGAGCCATTAATGGTTTCTGGGCTGGCTCCTCCAGCCCCAGCACTTCCCCCAGAGCTGGCGGTGACCCCAGGCGACGACAGCAGTGGGCCCTCAGGAGGTGAACTCAGGAGGTGGATCACCTGGCCAGAGGTAGCAGCGGGGAGCTCCACTTCTCCCTTGTACCCTGTAACTGGTGGCTCCACTGGCGATGTGGAGCAGCAGGCAACCCGAGGCAATGCATGGCAGGCATCCTTGGGCAGAGCGAGGCAGAGAAGTGTGTGTGTGAGCGCGCATTTTCTTTCAAATGTGCGTCTATTTTTCAATATTTTACACAGCAAAAATCAAAGCAGATATTATTATTAATAATAATAATAATAATAATAATACTACACTTACTACTAGTAGTTGTATGTAATGGCACTCATTCACTGATATTCAAAACGAAACAGTAGTACAACACTTATTAGGCTTCCAAGCAGAATGGCCGGTAAGCCTATTGCAAGGATTTTTATTATTATTATTATTATTATTTTCTTCCTCCTCCAAAAAAAAAGTTACAAATGCCAATACCTTTTGAACCGCTGCACCAAAACTCACGAAAATTTGGCTTGAATGTAGAGGACTATGGGACGTTGTGCCGTGGTAAATATGGCAGTAAAATTCATGTTCGTCCCAGCACAAAAAAAAAATGCAAAATAAGAGATACTGATCAATTTTTTTTATTATTATTTAGCACTCAAAAAGATAAAAGGCAAAGAACATTAATGACTGCTACTGCTGCTCCTGATACCGGGAACCTTTGCTTGAACCAGCCCATCAACATCTGGAGCAAATGACTGGGCTGAGAATATCTTGAGTATTGAGTTAAGTTGAGAATAACATTTTGATTTGTTGATGTTCATGACGAAGAAAGATGGCAGCTTCTCAGGACACACTATTTCAGCAGCATTTCTTCAAAACTCTCCATCAGAAAATGGTTTTGAAGAAACAGCTATTTTGTGAGCAATCACATGGCTTGCCTTAACAGCAGCATTACTTCTGCTACAAGCATTAGTAATCAACTGCTGGTTTGACTGTGCTAATTCAGAGTATTTATCTTTACGTACTGTTCCTGCATATGCATCATGTTTCTTGCCATGGTTTGCTTCACAGTGTCTTTTAATGTTGTATTATTTCACAACAGACACATGTTGCTTACAAATAAAAGCACATTGGCTTTCCATTCATGCCCTCAAAGAAAGTATTCCTGTCTGCAAGTTAAATCAGTACTAAAACGATCTAGCACAGCCACCTCGCTTCACCCTGCTGCTTACCTTTACACAGTTGTAATTTTAGACCGAATAGCCACGTTCTCTATAAGTTTTGACTCTGTACTAATATAAGTTATTGAATGGGACAAATAACATGACAGCAAACATGCTGCATACATTGCCTTTATTAAAGTATACCAAATGCCCTTGGGTAAACGAGCTTTGGGTAGGGTGACCCGATTTTTCACTCTTGCTAACTGGACACTCAGTTGGGCCGGGGAGGATAGAAACCTCGTTTAAATGAACAACTGCACGACGCAAACTACGTATCTTCTGTAGATAGGCTTTTTTATTTTCTTCCTTCACCTCCCTGTGTGCATTACACTTGGGCAAAAACAAAAATATGTATATTAGAATGCACTTTGATTTTGTTTTTTGTTTTTTGAATTACCTGCTGCACTGTACGTAGCAGGTGGGACAAACAGTCAGTGCTGCATTGTTTAGGTTGCAAAAATCTAGCTTTCAGCATTAGACGTAAAATACCAGAAATGGACGACAAAGCAAAACAAGCAGAGTACATTTCGGCTGAGGATCGTGTCAAGTCATTTCCCAAAGAAACTGTACATGCAAATGGAGGTAATTGTATTGCACATCTTGTAATGGGACTTCAAGAAAATACGACTTGGCTTCAGAATCACACAGTAAAACCAAAGGCTACTACAGAGGCTGCTGAACAAAGTAAAACAGCTTTCAGAAAACAAACTGGAAAGTCAGCGCAGACAAAAAATGTATTCCTGTGTCGGTTGTACCCAGGTAAATCAGCACTATAGGTACAAGCACGTTTTCTTATGTTGACTCGGTACAGATAAAATAAATTCCTGTATGGGACAAATAACATGACAACGAACGTGCTGCATATATGGACCTTAAAAAAAGAATGTCAGATACCTTTGGGTAGGTGAGTTTTGGGACTGTTTCTAATTGATTTACACATCTGTATAGCTTGGCAAAGCTTTGCCTTACATTTCCGACCAATTCAGTGAATGCAGACGTGCAGTCTCAGTGTATGGGCAAATCCAATCCAGACAGAGAATGTCGACAGCAACTGTTGGAAGATATTGCTTGCCCTTTAACAAATGACATCACTCTGTTTAATTGAGTACCACAATTTTTAGGCTTTTATAGTGCTATGAGATATTATCTAGGTGTGTCTAGGAAATGTTTAAACGGGTCTGCAAAATCCTAACGGGATGATTTGGCTATGCGCATACAACATCCTTTTTGTCGAGGACATAACCGTAGAACTCCTTGCAGCGCATGCTGAAATAAATTTTTCCTTTTGAGCTTCGATTCACAGTAACAACAACAACAACTCAGATCGACAAAGTTGCCACGCTTACAACCAGAACAGTGAAGAAACATCGCAGTTGCCCATGGTATACCCTCGAACTTCAACTGCTTAAGTCTGTCTGCCACAAGTCTGAGTGCAAATGGATTAACAGTTCAGAGAGCTTTGGATCAAATACCTCTATAGCTACAGGTGTGCACTAACAGCTGCCAGGGTGAAGTACTTATCTGAGATCATTTCCTGAAAAGATTTCCCTGAATGAGGGCTACATACAAGACTGGCTTTTTTGGCAGTCTCAAATAATAATAATAAATTAGAACTGCCAGGCAGTTTTACGGCTCCCAAGCCCCAGTATATGTACCCATCTAAGCGTGTTTAGTTCTCAATATGCCAAGTTTAAAATCAGCAACTTCAATAGTTCCACAGAAGATTTTGAAAGTTTTTTTTTTTTTTTTTTTTTTTTTTTTTAAATGCATCAGGCAGCCATCTTGTGTAATGGACAAATGCCATTTTTGAAAATGTACGTTTTATCGACACAGGCACGATGGTTTTCAAGTTTGGAGTTAATCAAGTGAACCATTTTTAAACTGAAGTAGTTTTAAATACAAGAAAACGTACGCATGGCAGTCATATTGTTTCACGAAACATAACCATTAACATATTTGTATTCCGCTGTCACTGGATCGATGCCTACCAAGTTTGGAGTCTGTTGGTCAGACGGTTTTAAAATAAAAGCAGTCTGCTGTTAAGGGCGCGTGTCGGTGAAATTTGTGGCAGTCACTTTACGATTGAATTGTATCACAGCAACTTCTGCTTTGCAAGCAGGTTTGGATGCTGATAATATCTGCCAAGTGTCAGATCAATCACTTCAACGGTTCCAAAGAAGATTGTGAGGTTTCAAGAAGAAATTGCGTCATACAGCCATTTTGGTTTAACACCAGTTTAAGTCAGTTGTATTGCTAGTGTCAAGGATGATGATCATTTGTCAACCGAGGCAGTTTTAAATTTTAGATGTAAACGTACACCTGACGGCCATTTTGTTTTATAAAACATCACCATTATGACTGAGTTGTATTCCACTGTTACTGGGACAATAACTACCAAGTTTGGAGTTTGTTGGTCAAACAGTGTTCAAATAGCAGCAGTTTGCAGCTAAGGGCACGTTTCGCTAAAGTTTGTGGCAGCCATTTTGACATTGATGCGGGTTTGTATGCTGATGATACATCACGTCACCGGTTCCCAAGAAGATTTGGGTCAACAGCTGTTTTCATGTTGCTTTCGGTGGTCCCTCCTACTCCTGCGAAACTTCTCTGCCCATTTTGCAGATTGGAAATGGCTAGTTTTGGTTTCGTGATAAAGAAAATGCGATATGGAATTAGTGATATTGCAGCAAAAACACTGTTTCGTAAGAGCACTCGGGGTTTGCTTTGGTTCGGCACAAGGTAAGCTTGCATCTGTTTTCATGGATGTATAACTGCGCTTCTTCCCATGGCATGACAAACTGCCAGTTTCATTTTTAGCTTCCAGTAGAAAATAGTTTTTTTCTGATTGACCGTTGTTTATTGTTACATTGAGTATTTTCTAATTGAGCGCAATGTAATAGAGAAGTTCACAAATGTAAAAAAGAAATGCAAGACATATAAAAAGGCAGGCAGGGAGGGATGCAAGATGTGAAACTAGAGATAAAACAATTCAAATAAAAACAAATCAGTTTATTGCGATATTGACTTCAATCTTTCTTTCACTCTAAAGAATTACTCGGATACAAGCAACGCGACTAGCTCGATTGTTAACAGGTTTATTGCGCTGTATCCCGGGATTGTAATTTAAAGAGAGCCCCTTTTAATGCACACATGAGAATTCATACTTCAAGTCGTTTTGCTATTTGTTAAGTTTCACAAGCCGTGTGTATCCAGACAGGATAGCATTATGATGAAATCAGCTGTGTGCAGTGACTATCCTCCTCACAGTGAGAGGAAAGCTGCCAGCTTTCATTAGGGAATGTACACTGTAAAAAAATGTCCGTAAATTCAAACGGTAAAATTCTGGTAAACAGTGAAGGTAAATTGCCTTCTCAAACTGACAATTTACCTTAAATTTAACAGCAAATTACCTTCATACTAAAAACATTTCGTTAAAAAAAAAAAAAGACAAACAAATTTCCGTTGTTTTAACAGACCACATCTTTTGACGGTTAAATACTGTAGATATTACATCTAATTACGTTAAAAATGGAATCCCAGGATCCATTGCAGGGCTGATTGAATATAGCATTGTTTTAACTGTGTTATTGTATGTTAAATGTGTTCTGCGGCTGCACAATTAAATGTAAAATTACTAGTCCTTTGTGTTCCCTCACCATTTTATGTGTTTTGTTCATGGTTTACAATCCTTAATTTAATTTTCAGGAATGTATGAAATATACACGACAGATTTTTACATACAAAATATAATAGAAATATAAACACAGAAATACAATAAGCAATATAAACACATAGAAATACAATAAGCAACAAACAAAAATAAAGATAAATACAGCAAGGCATTTTTTTTTAGCAGATTATTTGGGACTTACTTTGAAATACGCTTTTGACCCTCTCCGACTTACTTACCAGAAGTTGCATAATGTTACCAGCAACTGTTGCTCGCTTCACACAGGTGTTTTGTACAGCAATATATCCCTGTACATTGTTGGATCCATAATCTTCGTTAAGATTAGATCAAAAGGGTTAAAATAGGTTTAATACATTTGCTACACTCCTCATTATACAATCGAATACGTTGCAATGCCCTGCTGTTCATTTAATAAATTAACATAATACACTCATCTTCTCTCAATATTTCATATGGAAATCAAACATTAGAAATCGAATCATAATTGAAACATTGTACTTGAATATATTTTAATAACCCTGTTTCTATTGTCCTCGTCACGGGCGTGACTTCACGATTTAAGAAATAATTCCTGAATAAAAAACAAAAAGAAACTTCTCACTTAAATATTAACAGACAAAAAACAGTACCAAGTTATAATTTAAAAGAAATATGTTCTTCAATGAGAAATAAACTGAAGTATTTATGTAATCTGATCCCTGGATAAGGGCGTCTGCTAAGAAATAAATAAAAATAATTATACAAGTTTCCAGAATATTTTCTGCACACTCCTCACAACACTGTCAGTAGGTCCGTTTTTTGTAAAAAAAAAAAAAAAAAAATAAAACAAACAAACAAACAAAAAAACAAACAAAAAAAAAAAACAGAGATGACGTTTAAAACGGCCGATCCACACTAGACGCGACCGAGCTGCTGCTTAAATTTACAGAGGGGACACGAAATATTCCAGTGACTGCAAAAAACTGTGCCCCTGGAGGAAATGGTGCCCCCTTGTTTATTGAAAGCAAATGCACAGCAGAATGACACAAACCTGTTTAGAATGCAGGTGAGAGAGACACACACTGAATTTTTGGCAAGCTCCTGCTTAATTTACAGAGGGGACACGAAATATTCCAGTGACTGCAAAAAACTGTGCCCATGGAAAAAAAATGGTGCACCTTGTTTATTGAGTGCACCATTTTGATGGCAAACAAAAAATTATAATCTCCTTTCAAGTTCAACATTTCTGTTATTGGTTTATCTGTGTGTGCGTGTGTGTGCGACAGTTATGAAAAGCTGTCAGGAATTAAATTGCTTACAAATAAATAAGTAAATAAACATTTAGAAGATTGTACTGCATTGAACCGAATTATAAAATAACTGGATTAATTTACACGTAGTAGATTACCTCTGTAGTAATAATAATCAATAAATATAAACGAGAGTGTTTGAATGTGTTTATTGTGCTCTGTGAACCATACTGGTACAATTCGTCACAAGACTTCATTTAATTACCGTTGCGTTTTGTTGTTGTTTTTCTTAATTCTTAGCAGACGCCCTCTCAGGGCGACTTACAGTTGTCACAAAATATACATATTTCACAATGCAGTAAGAGCAGATAAAATATACAATAAACTTCAGAGCAACTTTTACTAAAATATATACATGTACAGTTCGATAATCACAATATAGTAAGAGTACATACAATACTTCCGTCCTAATAAGAGTAAGTAACTAGCTCATTTATACACATTTCAAGAAACTATATATATATATAGTTGCTGTTATTGTATTTAAACAATCTATTCTGGATGTAGAATCGCCGAAATCACAAGCTTATACAAACATTTTCCGTCCAGAAGCAATAAACTCGCTCCCGTTTGCAGCAGACCGCACGTTCACGTTGCAGCAGGCGCTGCTCTATCTAGTGGATTACAATGACAGGTTACGCGCTTTGCGTCGTGAGCGAGGAATCATACGCTCCCGTTGGCAGATCGCAAGCTTTGTTGCAAGCGCATGCGCACATCCACCGGGGACACATGAATCCTAGGGGGCACTGTATTCGTCGTAACACCCCATTAGCATGGGTGTCTAACATGTTTTCAAGTCTGATCTGTGTCACGTTAGAGACCAGCACTATTTATAATGTGTTAATAGACCTATTAAACGTGTTCAATAGAATGAAAGCATTTTAGTGCCGAAGATTAATGCATTTACTTTAAAGACATCTAAAAAGGACAGCATATCTGATTTGCAATATGTAGTTAATACGTGGTCTTGTTGCTTTGAATCTTACATAAATATTTAACGTTTGTGACGCTGTGTCTTATTCCTTATGAATCTCACTTGGTCTGTGCATATTTTGATAGTGAAATGCAAACAAAATGACGATTCTGTATATATTTAAATATTGCCCGAAGGTGCCTCCCCTCCTTCATTCCAGCGTCTCTGATTACAGAGAAGAGCAGTTCTAAAAACAATGAAGTTAGTAGTAAAAAAGAGAAAATCCAAATAAGAAATACGGTCAATAATTACGTTTGAGAGCGATTTCAACGCACAGTTCAACGTTTCAAATAAGAGCAATTACAAAAAACCGTGAATACGGGAGTAAAATCAAGTACAAGATACAGAAAATAGTTATAACTGAGAGCAGTAGGAGCTTAAATTGTCTGAAACTCGTTATGCATTCAATTTGTTTTTGTTTTTTTAAACAAAGAAACTAAGCCCACTTTCCTCTTCCTTTCTGAACCCACAATCACATATTTTAATTAGCTACCAATCAAAGAGAACTGCCCGTCTGTAGTACTATACACATTACAATTCATTATTATAGAGTTTTTAAATGAACATTATAAAGTTAATGTTGGTTAAACCCAACAGATTTCTAACCTGTGCTGTAAAAGCAGGAGCTGGAAGGAGGATGTCAGCTCAGTCCGGTTGTGCAGAGGCGAGTGAAACTAAACTGTCAGCTTTATACTGTTAGTCAGCGAGGTGGCGGTAGAGGCACATGACCCTGGTACGTGGGCGTGGAAATTTACTCAGGCCACGCTAGATTAGCAATTTCGTTTTCTAAGAAAACACGTGAATAAATGGCAGTACAGATATAAACACAAACAACAGCTGCAGTATTAGTTAATGAAAATAAATGTCACCGTTTTAAACCGTGTAAATGCCACAAGCAGTACTGATATATTATTAAACACGAATAACAGTTAAAGTATTGTGTTCTACAAACTACGTAAGTGCATGCACAGTGAGTAACACATGAGATCCGTGAGTGAGAATAGAAATAATAAGTACACACTTATTGAGCGTATAGAGCAGGCAATGAAACGCCAATACCGTTACAGTAAAATACAGCTGCAGTAAAGGATCATGGTAGAAATGTACACACTTTCAATTACTACATCACTCATTATTAACGTGGTATTTCACAAAGGTCATGAAACTGCAGCAAAACTGCAGAGTCACAGACTGGTCTCTAAGGGGTCAATATAAGTTTTTCTTAAAAAGAAGAAAGTATTTCTCAGTCTCTGTGCCACATATACGAGCAGACTACTTCTAAACTATATTGGCATCAGCAAGCAGCCACATTGATCTCCCTAAGAGAATAGCCAGCAGAGTGGTTACTATTACCTGCAATCAGGTCCCTAGACTAATACCTACTGTAGTAACTCAATCAATGAACATCGATTATATATGTATATATATCAACCAACTGTGTTGTTGCTACGCATTGTATCATTGTTTTGTTTTTTTGTTGTTGTTGTTTTTTTAATGTTAAAGGTTCAGTTTGAAATGTAAAGGTTAAAGTCTTCAGGCAGTTCAATCAGACCCTGGGCAGGAGCCTGGTGGGCCTAGTGGTCGCGTGCAGACAGCTGTTGCTGTGGCTGTGGCTGTCGCAGGCGCACATGCCTGACACTGATAAGGCCGCGCTTTTGGACGCGCCCATATCTCCAGGCCACACCTTCGGTCCAGCAGTGTAGGAGATCCTTCAGCAGAGCCTTCGGGAAAGCGAACCGTCTAGGCAGGTAGCTGCGTTACGCCGCCCCAACAGGGCCCCTGAAGGCTGGCGGCCTCAGACCCGATTCACAGCACAACAGCTGCACTACTGGCACGCTTGCACCTCTGAAGTGTGGGTGCTCACAACCGTACAATACGGTTACATGCTTCAGTTTCGTTTGGGACCCACTCCTTTTTGCGGTGACATGACTGTTCGTAACAGACCCGTTTTCATTTTTAAAGTTGTTTTGCATTCATTGGAAAGCCCATTTTTGTCTTTGTTCTTTCTCTCCTTGTGACAGAATGGAGTGTGTGGTGACATCAGGCCAGAAGCAGGAACTGAAACAGAACTGCAGGAAGCTAGCTCTCAATTACCTTGTTAACCCCTCGGTCACATTCTGCATGAGTTTATTAAAGCTGTGTTTCTGTCAGCCAGTTTAGCAATCAACAGCTGACAGTCACTCATTCTCACCAGGTATGTCAAATAATAAGATATACAAAACATGGCTTTTCACCATCACATTTATACATACAACAAATAACAAATAAACACAGGGGTGGGACACTTTGCCATACTCCTGCATGCACTTGCTTGTTTGAAATTGCACCAGAGATTTTTCTGTCTTGTATTTGTCTTAGCTTTTTAAACACTTGTTTTATTTATATTTTAGTTTTACCATAAAGGTATTAGTTTGTAGATTTTATAGATTTTATTTTAAAACCAAAACTGATCTAATTGTTAATTTAAAAATATATTACTTGCCATCAGTATCTTACCGCACTGGTATTGTTGCTTCTAATTAGTCAGTAAATAGTGTGTGACACTTTGGGAAATGCCATTCGCAGCCATTTCAATTTCCCTGTTATTCTGGGCGAATTACCTCTGCTTAGCAAACAAGGCCCTTAGAATGAGCAGCATGGTCTCTATACTGAATCAATGCAGGTCCCGCGCGAGCGTCCCAGCTCATGAAAGCAACACATTCAGTATGTAGCCCTACACAGAATGTTTCCATTGACAAACCACGCAGTTATGAGCACAGACCAAATTAATCATTACAATATCGTTATGTGTATAAAACAATTCACAAAAGCTACACTTATACCTCGAGATGATTTGTGAACAAGGTATTTTAAAGCATTGTGTTCACATTGTTATCTGCCCACTGGATCCTGCTTGCTAATCTAGGACCAAGGCACTCTTGTGATTATTAAAACCAGGTGGTGTAGTTGCTGCCCGTGCAACGATAGTAATATAAGTGTTAGTGGTCATAACTAAATCATTTGCATAAGTAATTATTACATACAATAAAAACATAAAAATAAAATTTGCATTATGTCATTACAGACTCGATAAAGTGAAACAAAAAACACAATTCTGGGAAATGACTCATTTGAAAATAAGTTGAAAACAGCTGAGGAATCACAAGCAAAAAATATTAGTAGGGCAACAATCTCAAGTGTGTGGGGGGTGAAGGGGGGGTGGTTGTTTGATGAAGGTGTTCGTTTTTTGTTGTTAAAATTGCTATGCAGCAAATTGAGTTATTCAACCCAGTTTTTGTACTGCCATTTCAAATTACAATCATCTTCAAAGTATTAGAATCAAATTATTTTCAGCCATTTAATGTAAACATAACATTAGGTTATTACCATAACCCTGTTTCCCTGAAAAGAATGACAACCATTACCGAACAGGAAGAGCCTCTCTGACCCGTCAATCACTGAGCATATATAAAAAAGCTGCCCTATCAGGGCCCTGCTGTGAGGAGGAAGTCCCTCCCACCTCCTGCTGAAGAGGGGTGTCCTCACAGTAGCATATCGCAATTTTCGAAATCTAAGGTCAGCTGGGGACACAACCTCGAAGGGTAATGGTTGTCATTCTTTTCAGGGAACCAGGGATATGGTAATAACCTAAAGTTCCCTTTCAAGTGGAATGACAACCATTACAGAATGGGTAGCTGTACCAAAGCTGTCGTGGCTCCAGATTACTGACAGTACAGCGTCTCGGTGATAGCCTCAGAGCCCTCATGATGCCTAAGGGCATGCTACCTGCAACACCCTAGAGCCCAGAGAGGGCCTCGCTCGGTTTGCAACATCAAGGTGGTAAAAATGCGCAAATGTCTGACTACCTGTCCATGTAGCAGCATTGCAAAGATCATCCACAGAGGAGCCATGAAAGAGAGCCCACAATGTTGTTTGGCCCCTGGTAAAATGGGCCGTAATGTCCCCTGGCATGGGGGAGTCTGTCTGTTCATACGCCAAGCGTATGGCATCTGACTCCCAGTGCGCTAGACGTTGCTTCGACAGGGCTTATCTGACTCGTGCGGGGGAGGTCTGAAAGCTTCCAAAACCACTGGTTGGTTAAAATGGAATGATGAGACCACCTTTGGCAAAAAGGCTGGGTTTGTTCTTAATGTTACCCGCAAGTCATTACCAGTGAAAGCCATAGATGGGCCCCATAAGGGCCCCCAGCACTGGCTCCAGATCCCATTTAGGGACCATGCTTTTCATCTGAAGACGGAGCCTCCGAGCCCTCTTAAGGCATTGCACTGCCAGGAAGTGTGCCCCAGGGGACACAGTCAGTTTTATCGTGGCACACTGATATTGCTACCAAGTAGACCTTCAGAGATTTTCCTGCATCAAACAGGTGTGGTAAGAAGGTCAGAATTGTCTCAATAGGGCAGGTCACAGGATCGTGACCCTCAGCAATGCACCAGTCTTGGAAAACCTTCCATTTATATGAATACTGGGCACTAGTGCTAGGCACCCTAGCAGACTGTAGTGTCTCTACCACTGTATCTGGCAAACCTTGTTTGGATAGACGGCTCAGTTCAGCGGCCAGACCCAGAGTTGGAGCTGGGCTGGGTTCGGGTGCCATAATAACCCCTTCGCTTGGCTCAGGAGGTCCTTGTGGAGCAGGAGTTGCCATGTTTGGCCCAACAACATGTTGCAGAGGAGAGCAAACCAGGGGTGCTTCGGCCATCTGGGTGCAACCAGCAAAACCTGGGCTTCTCCACCCTGATCCTCTAGTGTCAGGGGTAATAATGGTAGCGGAGGGAACGCATACAAGAGCCCCTGTGGCCAGGGGTGAGCTAGCGCATCTACTCCCAAAGGGCCCCTGTCTCTCTCCATAGAGAACCATAGGGGGCAATGAGTGGACTCAGCTGAGGCAAAGAGGTCGACTTGTGCAGTACAAAACCTCTCCCAAATCTGTTTCACAATCTGAGGGTGCAGTCTCCACTCTGAGCTGTCTGGAGATCCTCTGGACAGGAGGTCTGCTGTTCCGTTGTCTACACCACGGAGGTGAATCCCCCCGATGGAATGCAAGTTTCTGTGTGTCCAAGCCAGGAGTCTGCGCAAGATGCCAACTCAGTGAAAGCCTAGTTGCTTATTTCTTAATGTACCTGGGAGACAACAATCCTTTGTTTTGTGTCACAAATGCAACTGGGAATATATCAGAAGAAAATATTTCATCTTGAAAGTAGTCATTTTCATTGGAATATGGCAAGCTGCACTCAGATGCATACAGCAAAATGAAATGACAGGTAAGATAACAACTTATGTGCCTAATATGAAACGTATGTTATATATTTTCTTTTTTTATATTACTTTTAGAACAAAAAACACTTTGGTTTTACAGGTTTATAAGTACCAGTTTAAACAATAGTGTTCAATGGAACCGCGTCTGTGTTTACAACACAGCTCCTGGATGCAGGCACAGTCAGCTGGCAGACGCGTACGCTCCTCCATAGAGTACAATGCAGCCCTCATACCGGAGGTAGTGTTATATTTTATTTTTATGTAGTATTAGAAACACTGATTTCAGTTTTATAGTTTTGTGTGTACATGTATCCGTTTACACCTGTACACGGGTATATGTACATACCCGTTTCTTTTGAAATGTGTATTTTATTATATTTTTTCACTGTTTGTAGTTGTGATGTATATGCGCTCATTATAAAAATAAAGCCTTTTATGTTTAATTTTCCATTTAAATACAGTGTTTCTGTGATTCAGACGTTAGATATGATGTTGTGACAGAGAGCAAATGAATCCAAATTAACAATCTCCCTCTCGACCTGTGAGGGCACTGTACAACAGACACTGTGTGCCTCGTACTGAATGGTTCGGCAGTTCATTCAGTCGGAAGCCCGCTATTCAGGAAGGGGGCGGCATTACGGTACCAGGAGTCATCGCCTTAGTATGGTGAGTGAAGTGTCAGTCATGAATTGGAGGAGATGTGATTGAACGAGCTATCGGAGGGGGTGGGGCTGAGGGTATTTTAGGGGGACATGATGTCGTAATTATTTCCTTTGTTGTGGCTGATGGGAGGAAACAAGGACTGTTCAGAACCTGAGTTATGAGTTTGTTTTGTTTTCAAACGTGTGTGTTTTGTCTTCGCAAGACAGATTAAGCACAGATCTTGGAGCTGCAGCCTTGGGCCACCGATTCACTCGGACTGCACCACACCTGCACTGAACCAGCATCACTGCTTCCAGCACCACACCTGCACTGAACCAGTATCACTGCTTCCAGCACCACACCTGCACTGAACCAGCATCACTGCTTCCAGCACCACACCTGCACTGAACCAGCATCACTGCTTCCAGCACCACACCTGCACTGAACCAGCATCACTGCTTCCAGCACCACACCTGCACTGAACCAGCATCACTGCTTCCAGCAGCGCACCTGCACTGAACCAGCGTCACTGTTTCCAGCAGCGCACCTGCACTGAACCAGCGTCACTGTTTCCAGCACCGCACCTGCACTGAACCAGCATCACTGCTTCCAGCACCGCACCTGCACTGAACCAGCGTCACTGTTTCCAGCAGCGCACCTGCACTGAACCAGCGTCACTGTTTCCAGCAGCGCACCTGCACTGAACCAGCGTCACTGTTTCCAGCAGCGCACCTGCACTGAACCAGCGTCACTGTTTCCAGCAGCGCACCTGCACTGAACCAGCGTCACTGTTTCCAGCAGCGCACCTGCACTGAACCAGCGTCACTGTTTCCAGCAGCGCACCTGCACTGAACCAGCGTCACTGTTTCCAGCAGCGCACCTGCACTGAACCAGCGTCACTGTTTCCAGCAGCGCACCTGCACTGAACCAGCGTCACTGTTTCCAGCACCGCACCTGCACTGAACCAGCGTCACTGTTTCCAGCAGCGCACCTGCACTGAACCAGCGTCACTGTTTCCAGCAGCGCACCTGCACTGAACCAGCGTCACTGTTTCCAGCAGCGCACCTGCACTGAACCAGCGTCACTGTTTCCAGCAGCGCACCTGCACTGAACCAGCGTCACTGTTTCCAGCAGCGCACCTGCACTGAACCAGCGTCACTGTTTCCAGCAGCGCACCTGCACTGAACCAGCGTCACTGTTTCCAGCACCGCACCTGCACTGAACCAGCGTCACTGTTTCCAGCACCGCACCTGCACTGAACCAGCGTCACTGTTTCCAGCACCGCACCTGCACTGAACCAGCGTCACTGTTTCCAGCACCGCACCTGCACTGAACCAGCGTCACTGTTTCCAGCAGCGCACCTGCACTGAACCAGCGTCACTGTTTCCAGCAGCGCACCTGCACTGAACCAGCGTCACTGTTTCCAGCAGCGCACCTGCACTGAACCAGCGTCACTGTTTCCAGCAGCGCACCTGCACTGAACCAGCGTCACTGTTTCCAGCAGCGCACCTGCACTGAACCAGCGTCACTGTTTCCAGCAGCGCACCTGCACTGAACCAGCGTCACTGTTTCCAGCAGCGCACCTGCACTGAACCAGCGTCACTGTTTCCAGCAGCGCACCTGCACTGAACCAGCGTCACTGTTTCCAGCAGCGCACCTGCACTGAACCAGCGTCACTGTTTCCAGCAGCGCACCTGCACTGAACCAGCGTCACTGTTTCCAGCAGCGCACCTGCACTGAACCAGCGTCACTGTTTCCAGCAGCGCACCTGCACTGAACCAGCGTCACTGTTTCCAGCAGCGCACCTGCACTGAACCAGCGTCACTGTTTCCAGCACCGCACCTGCACTGAACCAGCGTCACTGTTTCCAGCACCGCACCTGCACTGAACCAGCGTCACTGTTTCCAGCAGCGCACCTGCACTGAACCAGCGTCACTGTTTCCAGCACCGCACCTGCACTGAACCAGCGTCACTGTTTCCAGCACCGCACCTGCACTGAACCAGCGTCACTGTTTCCAGCAGCGCACCTGCACTGAACCAGCGTCACTGTTTCCAGCACCGCACCTGCACTGAACCAGCGTCACTGTTTCCAGCACCGCACCTGCACTGAACCAGCGTCACTGTTTCCAGCACCGCACCTGCACTGAACCAGCGTCACTGTTTCCAGGACCGCACCTGCACTGAACCAGCGTCACTGTTTCCAGCACCGCACCTGCACTGAACCAGCGTCACTGTTTCCAGCACCGCACCTGCACTGAACCAGCATCACTGGTTCCAGCACCGCACCTGATATATGTAAAACATAAACTGTTGTTACATGAATTTGTATCATCTAAATTCTAAGAGCTGTCTTGA
Organism: Acipenser ruthenus; assembly: GCF_902713425.1. Classification (NCBI taxonomy): domain Eukaryota; kingdom Metazoa; phylum Chordata; class Actinopteri; order Acipenseriformes; family Acipenseridae; genus Acipenser; species Acipenser ruthenus. The sequence goes on from NC_081223.1 coordinate 984,664, forward strand.
TGAGGAAAGAGGAAGTACTATAGTTTTAGTTGTTTGGCTTCTGTTTTGTTCATGTTTTTTGAACAGAAGCCACACAACCCAAACTATAGCACTTCCTCTTTCCTCATCAAGACAGCTCTCAGAATTTGGTACCAATTAATGTAACAACAATTAATGTTTTTGGATTTAAAACAACATAAATGTTTTAAAGCAATTCAGAGTAAATATAAAATAGTTCATGTATTTAAAACATATATAATATATATACAGACGTGCTCAAATTTGTTGGTACCCTTACAGCTCATTGAAATAATGCTTCATTCCTCCTGAAAAGTGATGAAATTAAAAGCTATTTTATCATGTATACTTGCATGCCTTTGGTATGTCATAGAATAAAGCAAAGAAGCTGTGAAAAGAGATGAATTATTGCTTATTCTACAAAGATATTCTAAAATGGCCTGGACACATTTGTTGGTACCCCTTAGAAAAGATAATAAATAATTGGATTATAGTGATATTTCAAACTAATTAGTTTCTTTAATTAGTATCACACATGTCTCCAATCTTGTAATCAGTCATTCAGCCTATTTAAATGGAGAAAAGTAGTCACTGTGGTGTTTGGTATCATTATGTGCACCACACTGAACATGGACCAGAGAAAGCAAAGGAGAGAGTTGTCTGAGGAGATCAGAAAGAAAATAATAGACAAGCATGGTAAAGGTAAAGGCTACAAGACCATCTCCAAGCAGCTTGATGTTCCTGGGACAACAGTTGCAAATATTATTAAGAAGTTTAAGGTCCATGGAACTGTAGCCAACCTCCCTGGGCGCGGCCGCAAGAGGAAAATCGACCCCAGATTGAACAGAAGGATAGTGCCAATGGTAGAAAAAGAACCAAGGATAACTGCCAAAGAGATACAAGCTGAACTCCAAGGTGAAGGTACGTCAGTTTCTGATCGCACCATCTGTCGCTTTTTCAGCGAAAGTGGGCTCCATGGAAGAAGACCCAGGAGGACTCCACTTTTGAAAGAAAAACATAAAAAAGCCAGACTGGAATTTGCTAAAATGCATATTGACAAGCCACAATCCTTCTGGGAGAATGTCCTTTGGACAGATGAGTCAAAACTGGAGCTTTTTGGCAAGTCACATCAGCTCTATGTTCGCAGATGAAAAAATGAAGCTTTCAAAGAAAATAACACCATACCTACAGTGAAACATGGAGGAGGCTCGGTTATGTTTTGGGGCTGCTTTGCTGCACCTGGCACAGGGTGCCTTGAATCTGTGCAGGGCACAATGAAATCTCAAGACTATCAAGGCATTCTGGAGCGAAACGTACTGCCCAGTGTCAGAAAGCTCTGTCTCAGTCGCAGGTCATGGGTCCTCCAACAGGATAATGACCCAAAACACACAGCTAAAAGCACCCAAGAATGGATAAGAACAAAACATTGGACTATTCTGAAGTGGCCTTCTATGAGTCCTGATCTGAATCCTATCAAACATCTATGGAGAGAGCTGAAACTTGCAGTCTGGAGAAGGCACCCATCAAACCTGAGACAGCTGGAGCAGTTTGGTCAGGAAGAGTGGGCCAAACTACCTGTTAACAGGTGCAGAAGTCTCATTGAGAGCTACAGAAAACGTTTGATTGCAGTGATTGCCTCTAAAGGTTGTGCAACAAAATATTAGGTTAGCGGTCCCATCATTTTTGTCCATGCCATTTTCATTTGTTTTATTATTTACAATATTATGTTGAATAAAAAATCAAAAGCAAAGTCTGATTTCTATTAAATATGGAATAAACAATGGTGGATGTCAATCACTTTTGTCAGTTTTAAGTTATTTCAGAGAAAATTGTGCATTCTTCGTTTTTTGAGGAGGGGTACCAACAAATTTGAGCATGTCTATATTTGAGCATATATATATACACAGTACTGTGCAAAAGTTTTAGGCAGGTGTGAAAAAATGCTGTAAAGTAAGAATGCTTTCAAAAATAGACATGTTAATAGATTATATTTATCAATTAACTAAATGCAAAGTGAGTGAACAGAAGAAAAATCTAAATCAAATCCATATTTGGTGTGACCACCCTTTGCCTTCAAAACAGCATCAATTCTTCTAGGTACACTTGCACAAAGTCAGGGATTTTGTAGGCATATAGTCAGGTGTATGATTAAACAATTATACCAAACAGGTGCTAATGATCATCAATTCAATATGTAGGTTGAAACACAATCATTAACTGAAACAGAAATAGCTTTGTAGGAGGAATAAAACTGGGTGAGGAACAGCCAAACTCAGCTAACAAGGTGAGGTTGCTGAAGACAGTTTACTGTCAAAAGTCATACACCATGGCAAGACTGAGCACAGCAACAAGACACAAGGTAGTTATACTGCATCAGCAAGGTCTCTCCCAGGCAGAAATTTCAAGGCAGACAGGGGTTTCCAGATGTGCTGTCCAAGCTCTTTTGAAGAAGCACAAAGAAACGGGCAACGTTGAGGACCGTAGACGCAGTGGTCGGCCAAGGAAACTTACTGCAGCAGATGAAAGACACATCATGCTTACTTCCCTTCGCAGTCGGAAGATGTCCAGCAGTGCCATCAGCTCAGAATTGGCAGAAAACAGTGGGACCCTGGTACACCCATCTACTGTCCGGAGAAGTCTGGTCAGAAGTGGCCTTCATGGAAGACTTGCGGCCAAAAAGCCATACCTCCGACGTGGAAACAAGCCCAAGCGACTCAACTATGCACGAAAACACAGGAACTGGGGTGCAGAAAAATGGCAGCAGGTGCTCTGGACTGATGAGTTAAAATTTGAAATATTTGGCTGTAGCAGAAGGCAGTTTGTTCGCCGAAGGGCTGGAGAGCGGTACACAAATGAGTGTCTGCAGGCGACAGTGAAGCATGGTGGAGGTTCCTTGCAAGTTTGGGGCTGCATTTCTGCAAATGGAGTTGGGGATTTGGTCAGAATTAATGGTCTCCTCAATGCTGAGAAGTACAGGCATATACTTATCCATCATGCAATACCATCAGGGAGGCATCTGATTGGCCCCAAATTTATTCTGTAGCATGACAACGGCCCCAAACATACAGCGAAAGTCATTAAGAACTATCTTCAGCGTAAAGAAGAACAAGGAGTCCTGGAAGTGATGGTATGGCCCCCACAGAGCCCTGATCTCAACATCATCGAGTCTGTCTGGGATTACATGAAGAGAGAGAAGCAACTGAGGCTGCCTAAATCCACAGAAGAACTGTGGTTAGTTCTCCAAGATGTTTGGGCCAACCTACCTGCCGAGTTCCTTCAAAAACTGTGTGCAGGTGTACCTAGAAGAATTGATGCTGTTTTGAAGGCAAAGGGTGGTCACACCAAATATTGATTTGATGTAGATTTTTCTCTGTTCACTCACTTTGCATTTTGTTAATTGATAAATATAAACTATTAACATGTCTATTTTTGAAAGCATTCTTACTTTACAGCATTTTTTCACACCTGCCTAAAACTTTTGCACAATACTGTATATATATATATATAATTTATTATGAAATTAGTATTTTAAATACAGCCATAATCCAAAGGCAAACTTCCCCCCAGGCTGCACCACAAAGCACTGGCTCTTAGGGGTTAACCCAAAGATCAAACTTCAGTCTCCAGGGTCACAATGCACCAACAGTTACATACAATTTAGAGATTTAAAGTACTTTCAATGAGTGTTCAATTTAGTATCAATCATTTTTCACTTTAAGTTTTAAGGGACTATTTAAAAAAATAAGAAGTATTTAGGTCAATATTGAACAGAAGGATATTATATCAAATAAGTCAAACAAAATGTCAAAACCATCTTTTTAATTTAGTTAGTAAACCCATCTTTATAAGCACATAAGGTACTCTGTTGTGTGATGTACTCTGATATCATCACTTCCCAAGTGGCTGAACAGACTTGTCTTTGCCTCCTGGTTTACAGCACTGGGGCCTGCTGAAATTAGTGTATCACACACTTGTAAGAAAATGATATAATGACAGTTTCTACAATATTTTGTGTGAATTAGATTAATTGACACAATTATTAAATACTTATCTGACAAGGGTGTGGAAACATTTGAACTAAGAGAATTATTTGCTTTTCTAATTGTCCTTTGAAAATACTGATATTTGAGAAATAGTACTAAAAGTTAACTTCATAAAAACATTTGTGTAAGTGGAATAACAGATATATGTGTTTACTTATTCAGGAGCTGTAAGGGCTAATGTTTTTACAAAGAGTGCCACGGAGGAGCCTTTCAGCCTTGGCAATGAATTGGCTACGATATGCCAAAGACCGCAGTGGAGGCCGGAGGAAGAGGTCAGAGGCTGCTGCAGCATCTCACGAGTAAAACTTGGGAGGTGTTTTTTATTTTGTAAGCTTTTCTAATAAAACATTTGATCACAAAAAACAATATGGAAACTTAAAAAAAAAAAAGTGTGATTACAAGACTTGGTGTTTATTTTATTTTTTTTACCTTAATACTAAATAGATCAAATCAAATAAGTCAAGCAGTTTGTAAAAAATAATTCTGTTAACATTTAAAATAATTTTGAAATATTTACTTGTTTGTGATGGTAATCTGAGAGTAACAAAAATGTTTAAGACCTAATTAGCTAATAATCTCCATTAAACTACTAATGTTTAATGACATAGGTCCAACATACTGTCTGACAATTAGCCAACATGGGGCCAATGATGGTATTTAACATTGGGCCACTTTTGTTGGGCCAATGTAGGGCCGATGAGCAAAACAATGTGGTGCCAATGTTGGGCTCTGACATAGGGCCAATTTACCGTCTGACATTGGGCCAACATAGGGCCAATGTTAGCATGTTTACTGGGTTCATACATGATTAAATGCAAATTGCCTAATATATTGCCATTATCAGGCCTATAATGATAAGACATTTTATATTGCATTTGTTTGTTAGTAATCATACTTTCTGAAAGATCTGGCAAATTTCCAGCTGTCGCACTGTGTCTGTGATTGCTTCTGGTGTGCACAGTGTTTTCGCCACAAATTTGTTGTGTCGCCCCAGTAAAAATCGCGTCGCGTCTGGTGTGAAGGCCTTAAGACGCCTTGGATAAGGGCATCTGCTAAGAAATAAATACAATAAAATTTAAATAAAAGACTACTGGTGGCCAGGAATGACCAAAAAAGGGAAACAAATATGTTGCCAACTGCCTTTGCTGCAACCAGATTAAGCCAAGAACAATACGTATTTGAAAACCCCTGTATCCCAGTCTGTTGATTTTATCAGAATGTTACCCAGAACTTCCAAGGGCAACCAGTACTGTTGGTCTTTGTGGATCATCTCACGGGATCCACTGAAGTGTATCACAGACATGAAATTGAAAAAATTAAAATTGCATCAGACCACAAAACCTTCTACCACATATGTGTCCTCTAAGTGTTTCTTTGCAAAAGCTATGCGGCATATCATATGGCTTTTTTTCAGCAGGGGCTTCCTTCTTGCCACCCTCCCATACAGGCCATGTTTGTGGAGTAGTCTTGAAATTGTTGAACAGTCAACATTTTCCCCAATCTCAGCCAGAGACCTCTGTAGTTCTTTTAAAGTAATCTTAGGCCTCACAGTGACCTCCCTCAGCAGTTTCCTTAAGCCACGGCTACTGACTTTGGAGGGACAGTCTGATCGAGGCAGTGTCTTGGTGGTGCCAAACTGATTCCACTTTACAATGATGGACCTGACAGTGCCCCAAGGGATATTCAAAGACATTGAAAGTTTCTTATAGCCTTCCCCCAATCTGTACCTTTCAATAACTTTATCCCGGAGTTCTTTTGGCAGCTCCTTGTTCGGCATGTTTTGCCATTTGCTTCAATTCACTTCATACAACAGAAACAGCTAGATTCTTCATCAGGAGTATTCAAATCAGTTGAACTACTGTGATTGGACACAGGTGGGCTCTATTTAACTTATTATGTGCCTTGGTAAGGCAATTTGTTGTACCTGAGCTAATTTGGGTTTGCTATGACAAAGGGTGTAAAGACTTATGCAATCAAGACTTTTTATTTTTTTATTTTTAATTACTTTTTGAATATTTCTATAATTGTTCTTTCACGTTGAAAGTGTAGATGATGTTGTGTAGATCAGTGAAAAAACTCCTACTTTAATGCATTTTGAATTGTGTTTTTTAGGCAGTAGAATGAGAAATGTTCAAGGGTGTGCCTTGTATCTATATAACAAAAAGTCAAGATTGGCCTAATTGCTTCTCCTAACTTGGGCTTTTGTGTTTGATATCACCCCTTTAAACGGCTGTTGCGTTTTTCTAATTTGCTTTTACATTGACAATGTTTTTGTTATAGATATCACTTCTTTTTTTACTTCAACAAATAATTAATAAAGCGAGGGAAAGATATTCGAGAATGTGTTTGGTAGACAGACAGACAGACAAGCCACGAGAGTAATAAGTCAAGTAAAATAACAGTAATGAGAAAAGATTTGAAAGTAAGATAGTGGTATAGAAGAGACTTTTTCACAGTGTTGTAAGTGTAAATATCTTATTATTTTGGTTGCAAATGTACATCCATCAGTGGTAAAAACAAAATGTATATTTTGGTAACTTGATTTTTACGCAGGTACAAAAGTAAAATGTTATGAATGGTTCAAAATGTACATACAAATTGCTAAAGGGCAGTATACTAAGAGATTATAATGCTTGAAACAAAACAGTATTCTCCTTAATATACTGGAGTTATGAACTTAGCCCAATAGAAGTCATTTGAAATGAGCTCTTCATAAAAGGCCATATACATGTCCTTTGCATTTTTTGGCCATGGTTTGACTTCAATGAGTGTGTCATTTGCATACACCCATTTTCCGGTAGCACCCACTGCAAGAACAGACACACAGTGTCCTGAATCAACACATGTGCTGCTTTGTAGTGCAGTAAACAGATGTTGTAGGTTGTTCTACATTTTCAAAGAGACCTTGATGGAAAGGTGTGAATGTGTGGGTTGCAGTGCGTAGTGAAAGGGTGATGCAGGTGCTCCAAATAAAAGACAAACACAAAGTTCACGGTACAAGTTATTTTATTTTCCTTGACCAGTATTTAAATGATAAAACTGGCTCTATCCAGCAATGGGTATTGCCAGCGCCAAAACAAGGGGTTGCAGTCCCGAAATAATAATCCCTAAAACACAAACACAACACAAACACAGACACGTCTCCGGACAGTGCGTGCTCGAGTGCAGGTGCGGTGCTGGATACAGTGATGCCGGTTAAGTGCAGGTGCGGTGAAGTCCGGGTGAATCGCTGGCCTCAGGCTGCAGCTCCCAGATCCGTGCTTAATCAGTCTGACAGACAAAACACACACGGCTGCAAAACAAACAAAACACTTAACTCTCCTTCCAAACAGTCCTCGTTTCCTACCATTAACCACAACAAAGGAACCGATTATGGCGTCACGTCCCCCTAAAGTACCCTCAGCCCGCCCCCTCCGATAGCTAGTTCAATCACGTCTCCTCCAATTCATGAATGAAACTGTGCTTACCGTACTAGGGCGGGGACTCCTGGTACCGTGACACCATCCCTTTCCTGAATGGCCGTCTTCCGACTGCCCCCGGAATAAACAGCCAAAACATTCAGTACGGGGCACGCAGTTCCTGCTGTACAGTGCTCTCACAGGTCGAGAGGGAGATTGTTGATTCAGATTCATTCGCTCTTTGTCACAAAAGGTCAACAAGATATGTTGCTCTCATGAGTTTTGAAGCATGACTCCTGCCTTTTAAGTTTTTCACTAGTTGTGTGACATAGTATTGTTTTTGGCATTGGAGTCTTAAAATGTTTTCTCTTTTGTATGTGTTTACTAATTGTTTCACTTTGTAGCAAATGTTGTAGTTGTGTCTTCTTTTAGCTCTTACAAGGATATATTTGTCAGCATAATATGGTTTGTACAAAGTTTTTTTCTGTTTGGGTTCTGATGGTATTGTCTTTTCTTTGCAGTTGATTGTAATGCAGGATTTGCAGCATGCTTTGTCTTTCCACTGTTTCTTTTTGGTTCTGCGTGGTGTTTGTAGGTTTCATGCTCCAGAAGTTGCTTTGCCGCTGCGTTTTGTTGGTAACGTTCCCACTGTTGAAGTTCTTTTGCCTCTAAGTTTTGTTGGTAACGTTCCCTCTGTTGAAGTCGCTTTGCCTCTGAGTTTTGTTGATAACGTTCCCTCTGTTGAAGTCGGTTTGCCTCTGAGTTTTGTTGGTAACGTTCCTGATGTTTAAGTCACTTTGCCTCTAAGTTTTGTTGTGTAATGTTCTCGCTGTTGAAGTCACTTTGCCACTGCATTTTCTTGGTAACGTTCCCTCTGTTGAAGTCGCTTTGCCTCTGAGTTTTGTTGATAACGTTCCTTCTGTTGAAGTCGCTTTACCTCTGAGTTTTGTTGATAACGTTCCCTCTGTTCAATTCGCTTTGCCTCTGAGTTTTGTTGATAACGTTCCCTCTGTTGAAGTCGCTTTGCCTCTGCATTTTGTTGGTAACGTTCCCTGCAGTTGAAGTCGCTTTGCCTCTGAGTTTTGTTGATAACGTTCCCTCTGTTGAAGTCGCTTTGCCTCTAAGTTTTGTTGGTAACGTTCCCTCTGTTGAAGTCGCTTTGCCTCTGAGTTTTGTTGATAACGTTCCCTCTGTTGAAGTCGGTTTGCCTCTGAGTTTTGTTGGTAACGTTCCTGATGTTTAAGTCACTTTGCCTCTAAGTTTTGTTGTGTAATGTTCTCGCTGTTGAAGTCACTTTGCCACTGCATTTTCTTGGTAACGTTCCCTCTGTTGAAGTCGCTTTGCCTCTGAGTTTTGTTGATAACGTTCCTTCTGTTGAAGTCGCTTTACCTCTGAGTTTTGTTGATAACGTTCCCTCTGTTCAATTCGCTTTGCCTCTGAGTTTTGTTGATAACGTTCCCTCTGTTGAAGTCGCTTTGCCTCTGCATTTTGTTGGTAACGTTCCCTGCAGTTGAAGTCGCTTTGCCTCTGAGTTTTGTTGATAACGTTCCCTCTGTTGAAGTCGCTTTGCCTCTGAGTTTTGTTGGTAACGTTCCCTCTGTTGAAGTCGCTTTGCCTCTGAGTTTTGTTGATAACGTTCCCTCTGTTGAAGTCGCTTTGCCTCTGAGTTTTGTTGATAATGTTCCCTCTGTTGAAGTCGCTTTGCCTCTGAGTTTTGTTGGTAACGTTCCCTCTGTTGAAGTCGCTTTGCCTCTGAGTTTTGTTGATAACGTTCCCTCTGTTGAAGTCGCTTTGCCTCTGCGTTTTGTTGATAATGTTCCCTCTGTTGAAGTCGCTTTGCCTCTGAGTTTTGTTGATAATGTTCCCTCTGTTGAAGTCGCTTTGCCTCTGCGTTTTGTTGATAACGTTCCCTCTGTTGAAGTCGCTTTGCCTTTGCGTTTTGTTGGTAACGTTCCCTCTGTTGAAGTCGCTTTGAATTTGCGTTTTGTTGGTAACGTTCCCTCTGTTGAAGTCGCTTTGCCTCTGCGTTTTGTTGGTAACGTTCCCTCTGTTGAAGTCGCTTTGCCTCTGAGTTTTGTTGGTAACGTTCCCTCTGTTGAAGTCGCTTTGCCTCTGAGTTTTGTTGGTAACGTTCCCTCTGTTGAAGTCGCTTTGCCTCTGAGTTTTGTTGATAACGCTCCCTCTGTTGAAGTTGCTTTGCCTCTGAGTTTTGTTGGTAACGTTCCCTCTGTTGAAGTCGCTTTGCCTCTGAGTTTTGTTGGTAACGTTCCCTCTGTTGAAGTCGCTTTGCCTTTGCGTTTTGTTGGTAACGTTCCCTCTGTTGATGTCGCTTTGCCTCTGAGTTTTGTTGATAACGTTCCCTCTGTTGAAGTCACTTTGCCTCTGCGTTTTGTTGGTAACGTTCCCTCTGTTGAAGTCGCTTTGCCTCTGCGTTTTGTTGATAACGTTCCCTCTGTTGAAGTCGCTTTGCCTCTGAGTTTTGTTGATAACGTTCCCTCTGTTGAAGTCGCTTTGCCTCTGAGTTTTGTTGGTAACGTTCCCTCTGTTGAAGTCGCTTTGCCTTTGCGTTTTGTTGGTAACGTTCCCTCTGTTGAAGTCGCTTTGCCTCTGAGTTTTGTTGATAACGTTCCCTCTGTTGAAGTTGCTTTGCCTCTGAGTTTTGTTGGTAACGTTCCTGCTGTTGAAGTCGCTTTGCCTCTGAGTTTTGTTGGTAACGTTCCCTCTGTTGAAGTTGCTTTGCCTCTGAGTTTTGTTGATAACGTTCCCTCTGTTGAAGTCGCTTTGCCTCTGAGTTTTGTTGGTAACGTTCCCTCTATTGAAGTCGCTTTGCCTCTGCGTTTTGTTGATAACGTTCCCTCTGTTGAAGTCGCTTTGCCTCTGAGTTTTGTTGATAACGTTCCCTCTGTTGAAGTCGCTTTGCCTCTGAGTTTTGTTGGTAACGTTCCCTCTGTTGAAGTCGCTTTGCCTTTGCGTTTTGTTGGTAACGTTCCCTCTGTTGAAGTCGCTTTGCCTCTGAGTTTTGTTGATAACGATCCCTCTGTTGAAGTCGCTTTGCCTCTGAGTTTTGTTGGTAACGTTCCTGCTGTTGAAGTCGCTTTGCCTCTGAGTTTTGTTGGTAACGTTCCCTCTGTTGAAGTTGCTTTGCCTCTGAGTTTTGTTGATAACGTTCCCTCTGTTGAAGTCGCTTTGCCTCTGAGTTTTGTTGGTAACGTTCACTCTGTTGAAGTCGCTTTGCCTCTGCATTTTGTTGATAATGTTCCCTCTGTTGAAGTCGCTTTGCCTTTGCGTTTTGTTGGTAACGTTCCCTCTGTTGAAGTCGCTTTGCCTCTGAGTTTTGTTGGTAACGTTCCCTCTGTTGAAGTCGCTTTGCCTCTGAGTTTTGTTGGTAACGTTCCCTCTGTTGAAGTCGCTTTGCCTCTGCGTTTTGTTGGTAACGTTCCCTCTGTTGAAGTCGCTTTGCCTCTGCGTTTTGTTGGTAACGTTCCCTCTGTTGAAGTCGCTTTGCCTCTGAGTTTTGTTGGTAACGTTCCCTCTGTTGAAGTCGCTTTGCCTCTGAGTTTTGTTGGTAACGTTCCCTCTGTTGAAGTCGCTTTGCCTCTGCGTTTTGTTGGTAACGTTCCCTCTGTTGAAGTCGCTTTGCCTCTGCGTTTTGTTGGTAACGTTCCCTCTGTTGAAGTCGCTTTGCCTCTGAGTTTTGTTGGTAACGTTCCCTCTGTTGAAGTCGCTTTGCCTCTGCGTTTTGTTGGTAACGTTCCCTCTGTTGAAGTCGCTTTGCCTCTGCGTTTTGTTGATAACGTTCCCTCTGTTGAAGTCGCTTTGCCTCTGAGTTTTGTTGATAACGTTCCCTCTGTTGAAGTCGCTTTGCCTCTGCGTTTTGTTGGTAACGTTCCCTCTGTTGAAGTCGCTTTGCCTCTGCGTTTTGTTGGTAACGTTCCCTCTGTTGAAGTCGCTTTGCCTCTGCGTTTTGTTGGTAACGTTCCCTTTGTTGAAGTCGCTTTGCCTCTGAGTTTTGTTGGTAACGTTCCCTGTGTTGAAGTCGCTTTGCCTCTGAGTTTTGTTGGTAACGTTCCCTCTGTTGAAGTCGCTTTGCCTCTGCGTTTTGTTGGTAACGTTCCCTCTGTTGAAGTCGCTTTGCCTCTGAGTTTAGTTGATAACGTTCCCTCTGTTGAAGTCGCTTTGCCTCTGCGTTTTGTTGGTAACGTTCCCTGTGTTGAAGTCGCTTTGCCTCTGAGTTTTGTTGGTAACGTTCCCTCTGTTGAAGTCGCTTTGCCTCTGAGTTTTGTTGGTAACGTTCCCTGTGTTGAAGTCGCTTTGCCTCTGAGTTTTGTTGGTAACGTTCCCTCTGTTGAAGTCGCTTTGCCTCTGCGTTTTGTTGATAACGTTCCCTCTGTTGAAGTCGCTTTGCCTCTGCGTTTTGTTGATAACGTTCCCTCTGTTGAAGTCGCTTTGCCTCTGCGTTTTGTTGGTAACGTTCCCTCTGTTGAAGTCGCTTTGCCTCTGAGTTTTGTTGATAACGTTCCCTCTGTTGAAGTCGCTTTGCCTCTGAGTTTTGTTGATAACGTTCCCTCTGTTGAAGTAGCTTTGCCTCTGAGTTTTTATGGTAGCTTTCACACTCCTGAAGTCTCTTTGCCTCTCATAGAACCTGTTCTTGTTGCCTTTGTGTTTGGATATGTTGGTCCTGATGGTTGGGATGTAATTGTTTTTGTTGTTTTGGTTCTGGGTTATTTCGGCAATGTTGCTGCAGTTGTTGTTTTTGGTCTGGCTGTGGTTTGTAAATTCCTTGCTGTTCTATTTTAAACTTTGGCGCATGACTGGTGTGGTGTTGTATTGAGGCATGATTGGTGTTGTGCTGGAATAGTTTCTGCTGTTGTGTTTTGTACTGTGTCTCCAAGTAATACTAATCTGGCTGTTTGTGTTGTTGAGTTTGTCTGTTTAGTTATTGGTCCCAATGACATTATTCCCGGTGCTGTTGGGCTCTGGCCTGTGGTTCATTGTGATGCTGATCCTGCTGGAATGTGTTACAGACAGTTGTGTGATGATATTCCTGAATGTGCTGTATTCGCTCTGGAGATCTTACTTGGATAGTTGTGCGATGGTATTCCTGAATGGGTGGATTCTATGTATTTGAAATTGAAATTGTTTGAAGCTTTTCCATGATTTTCAATACAAATGAAAATATTTGTATTTCAGAATATACAAATACCAAGTCAAATGCAAGTAGTGCACATTATAAAGAAAAAACGATTTCAAAGAATCCAAGGAAACAGAAATATTGTTGAAACACAGAAAGTACAGTAGATAAGAGTGTAAACAAGCAATCAGTAAAAGCAGGTGTGTGGCCTTCATGCATTTGGCTAAAATGTTGTGTATGTGAAATAAAAGAACCGAAAATAGATAGAAAAAAACAACATTAAACTATAAACTATAGCACATAAACTAACAAATATGGCACAGATTAAACCCACAATGTTTAAGAATTATGTAGAATTCCAAATGCCTAAACACCAGTGTTCTGCCTAATGACGTATCAACACTGCTGTTTAGGAATAGAACACTTCTATTTTACTATATACACGTACCTAGATATTAAACATGTCACAAATTATTTGGTTTTACAGACTAAATGTATGAAAAGAAGACCGATGTATCCATAATACAGTGAAATTTAATGTCACTCCCTGCTTATTATAATTATAATTGAATTGAAATGTCCGAATATAATGTATGCTGTTTGTAAATAAGCTGAAAGAAACTTTGTTACTTTTATTTTAAAATGCTTTCCTGCTTTCAAGAATGTGTTTCTCGGAGTCAAATGCGATACTGATTCCTTTGGGGCTATATGATGAATTGAAATATATATTATCACTAAGACATAGCCAATAAATCGGGTGTTTTACTTTAAAACACTTAGGCTATTTGTCACACTTTTCAAACACATTACTGAATTTATGATTCTAAATGTGTTTAGGAATTAAACACCTTGTGTCTTTTATTTGATATACTTTTAGAACTGTTTGAGTTGTAACACTTTTAAAATGTTCATACGTGTTGATAACAGAGCTGGTCTTTAAAACCAAGCACTAACCAGGCCTGAAGATTATTAATATATTTCTTAGCAGACAATATCCAGGGCAATTGTGTTTTTTTTTTGTTTTTTTTTGTTTTTTTTTTACATTTTTTCTGGAGCAATAGGTAAAAGAGCAGTGCGTCCCCCACCTGGGATTGAACCTATGACCCTCCAGTATGTAGTGAAGTGCCCTAAACATTACGGCACTGACATATATTGCCGAATGCATGCACTAAGTGATGGCTCACTAGTGTCATATTGCATGTTTAATAGGCTGCCGGTATAGGCTACTATATATACATACTTTCATTAATTAGAAATAAAAAAATGAATGAACCAATAGTACAGCACTTCACCAGTCAGGGACATGACATAAATGATGTAAAGTTTGTAGTATTAGAACAGCTCAAATTAGACAATGCGACATATAGAAGAATAAAAGAAAGTAAATGGATAAATAGACTGAACACGATTATGCCAGCGGGACTCAACAGAAAAGAATGAACTAATTAACTTCAATAAATATATAACATTTAAATAAATAAACAAAATTCATTCAAAGGTTGTGCATGCTGATGCGCTGGGGAGGCCAAATCTAGACTGATCCTCAGAGCCAGCATTGCATGATATAATAAAAATATAAGTTTATATAAAGTAGTGTTAATTAGAATTAATACAGATTCAAAGATAGAAGTAAAAATGATGTCACAATATATAGAACACCATTACATCATGTAAGAATAAATCATGAATTTGAATGTAAACAATAACAAGTAGTTGTCATGCCGTCAAAAACCTATAAATACCTCCAATGTTTGGATTCAAACACAGGCTCCCTTGAGAAAGATATGTACAACATATCGAAACGTTGGGCAGCTGGCTCTTTGAGCTAAAATATATATATATATATATATATATATATATATATATATACACACTACCGGTCAAAAGTTTTAGAACACCCCCATTTTTCCAGTTTTTATTGAAATTTAAGCAGTTCAAGTCCAGTGAATAACCTGAAATGGTACAAAGGTAAGCGGTAAACTGCCAGTGGTTAAAAAAAAAGTTTAGGTTACCAAAAACTGAAAAATAATGTACATTTCAGAGTTATACAAAAAGGCCTTTTTCAGGGAACAAGTAATGGGTTAACAACTTACAGCTGTTCTGCAGCAATGGAAGTAAATTAAGCCTTGAAAGTTGATGCTAACAATTCCTACAGGTGTCCCATCTTTTGTTGATTACTTACAAACCCTCTGTCTGTATAAAAGCAGTGTTGGAACAGACTGTGTTACTACACCCTCTTAAGCATTATTTGGACAGTATTGTACTGCAGGAAGTAGTATATTGCTCTCATAATGGCGAGAAAAAGGCAATTAACAAAGGAAGACAGACAGACCATTATAACCCTTAAAAGTGTAGGTCTTTCCTTTAGATAAATTGCAAAGAAAGCCAAGGTGTCAGTGAGTACAGTTTCCTACACCATCAAAAGGCACTTGGAAACTGGAGGAAACTCTGACAGGAAGAGGTCTGGCAGACCCAAAGCCACAACAGAATCAGAAGACAAGTTTCTGAGAGTCAACAGCTTGCGTGATAGGCGGCTCACAGGACAACAGCTTCAAGCACAGCTTAACACTGGTCGAAGTAAGCAAGTCTCAATTTCAACTGTGAAGAGAAGACTTCGAGCTGCAGGTTTGACAGGTCGAGTGGCAGTAAGAAAGCCATCGCTAAGATGGCAAAATAAGAAAAAGAGGCTTGCCTGGGCCATGAAGCACCGCCAGTGGACTACTGAAGACTGGAAGAAGGTCTTATGGACTGATGAATCAAAATTTGAAATCTTCGGTTCATCACGCAGGGTTTTTGTACGCCGTCGAGTAGGCAGAAGGATGTTTCCTCGGTGTGTGACACCAACTGTCAAACATGGAGGAGGAAGCGTGTTGGTCTGGGGCTCTTTTGCTGGATCCAGAGTCGGCGACTTGCACAGAGTGAGTGGCACCCTGAACCAAAACTGCTACCACAGCATTTTGCAGCGCCATGCAATACCCTCTGGTATACGCCTAGCTGGTCAGGGGTTCATCCTACAGCAAGATAATGACCCAAAACATACCTCCAGTCTATGTCAGAACAACCTTAGAAGAAAAGAACAAGACGGTAGGCTTCAAATCATGGAGTGGCCAGCACAGTCTCCAGACTTAAACCCCATCGAGCTGGTTTGGGATGAACTGGACAGAAGGGTGAAAGCAAAGCAACCTACAAGTGCAACACATTTGTGGGAACTTCTGCAACAGTGTTGGGAAGAACTTTCCGAACAATATTTGATTTCCATTGTAGAAAGAATGCCACAAGTGTGTTTGGCTGTTATATCTGCAAAAGGTGGCTACTTTGATGAGTCAAAAATTTAGATTAAATTTTGTTAAACAAAACGATTCCATGATTTCGTTTTTATCTCCAATTGTTTATTTGTTCTATGCTTTAATTTCAGAGTACATTGAGACATTAAACTGCGTAAATTTCAATAAAAACTGGAAAAATTGAGGTGTTCTAAAACTTTTGACCGGTAGTGTATATATAATGAATAAATGAATATCGAAATAAATAAATACACAGACATTATTTTTCAATATTTATTTATTATTTTATTTATTTCGATATTTATTTATTTATTCATTCATTTTTTATTTATTCATTCATTCATTTTTTTATTCATTCATTTATTTATTTACTCATTTATTTCACAATTTCCACTTTGCTTTTCGATTTTGATGTGACGCTCGCTATTTCTTTTTCGATGTGGTCTCCGTATTTCATTTTCTTTTTCAATGTGCCACAACTACTTCTGTCAATCACAGCCAGTGGGCGGTATCAATGACTCCATTGGCTGATGATTAGCCAATGACATTGATGCCGCCCACTGGCTAACCCAATAGTTGATTTTTGGTAATGAAATTCGAACAAGTTTGACTAAAATTAGTTTATCGAACAGCCAGGTTAACTTACTCCTGTTCTGTGTTGTACATGTTAATTATAGCATCTCACTACTTAATTTGAGATAATTGACAGCAAAAATGAAGTGACTTGCGAATCAAATCTCAGAACTACAACATATATATTTTTAACGTGAAATCATTATTATAATGTTAGGCCCCATGTTAGTGGGGCAAGGGGGCATTTGTGTGTGTATCATGTGTTAGTAATTTACGATTAGGTTATATAAGTAAAAAAGCGTTCTTACCGGACCCCATCTCCCAGTTTATAAGTTCCTGTTTAATAGGCCTATATTATTACACAACAACACTGTGGATACCAAAGTGAAATGAATTGGGAGTGCTAACGAGTGGCAAAACAGGGACACAGATGTTGGATATTTCAGTCAACTCAATAAAACATAAAATATCTGTAACTCACAATGCAGCAGTAGTATAACTAGTATAAAAAGAAATACAGAGACCACATAGAAAAATAAATAGTGAGCGTCACATCGAAATGTAAAAAGCAACGTGGAAATTGTGAAATAAATAAATAAATATCGAAATAAATGAATGAATGAATGAATAAATAAATAAATAAATCAATAAATAAATATCAAAAAATAAATGTCTGTGTATTTATTTATTTCGATATTTATTTATTGATTTATTCATTCATTTATTTATTTATTCATTTATTTATTTCTAATTTTGGCAGGGAATATCCTCCATACTATACAAATATCAATTGCTCTGGATAAAAGCATCAGCCAAACGAATTGACACATATTTTCCTGGCTTGCCATTTATTAATTTATGGAGGTTTAAAAATTAAACATATTTGAACAGTTACCCAGTGGCGCAGCAGGGAAAACTCATGTTGCTGGTTCGAACTTCGGGATTTATTTATTTTTTTGTGCGATATGTGCTTTTTCAAAACATAAATAAATAGCTTAGTGTAACTGGTATGGATATCAAAGTGTTTGCGGTCCTGGGTTTATTTTGATGTAGACCAACAAGTAAAATCGAGTCAGGCTGTTTTTCTCAAAGTAACTGGATAACGTTAGGTTACTTACCGTAACCCTGGTTCCCTTTCAATTCGAAGACGACCACCACTACATTAGGTATGGGATATTCCTGCCCTTCAGGTAGGTATTGCTGAGCTCTCTATACCAGAGCTGCCAAAGGCCCCTTCCTGGGATGACACACTCGGTCCCGCCCACCGAGGGTATAAAACCGTCACTCGGAAGAAGATCTTCCTCTTTTTCCATCGAACCTGTGAGGGCGACAGGAGTGACTTCATGCGTCGTGGTCGTCTTCTCTTTCAGGAAACCAGGGTTACGGTAGGTAACCTAACGTTCCCTTTCAATTCAAAGACGACCGCCACTACATTAGGTATGGGATAATGTATACCAAAGCCATCGTGAGGGAGAAGGAACGGCAGCATATGAGGGACACACAAGCGCTGTCTAACCCAGAGGTTAGAGGTGTGAACTTACACCCTCAAGGATCCTTGTGCCTAAAGAAGGCAAGGCAGGGTCTACCACATTAAGACAAATATCAGACATCGAGGCACCTTTCAAGGGGGGCCAAGATGTAGCCAACCCTGTAGTTGAGTGTGCGGCTACCCTATCAGGTGGGGCAAGCTAGCACCATTATACGCAGTCGAGAATGTATCCACAATCAAATGTGACAGACGCTGCTTAGAGAGGGGCTGTCCTAGGGTCTGTGTCCCATGACAGACGATGAGCTGGTCAGATTGACGCAGAGCTCTTGTCCTATGCACGTAACATCTCAATGCCCGCACTGGGCAGAGGAAATTCAATCTCTCATCCTCCGCTGAAGCAAACGGAGGTGGATGGAAGTACTCCAGTTCCACAGACTGATTAACGTGGAAGGCTGTAATCACCTTGGGGAGGAAAGCAGGGTTGGTGCACAGACAGCGCCTGCAGCTCACTGATCCACTTAGCGGGGGTGATAGCTAAGAGGAAGGCTGTCTTCATGGAGTGTAAGGGCTCAAACTGGGCATTCGTGAGAGCCTCTAGTACAATATTAAGGCTCCATTCGGGGAGAACAGTCCTTCTAGGAGGGTGTAATCGCCGTGCGCCTTTAAGGAAACGGGTAGCCAAAAAATGTGCACACTGAGATATAGAATCTACGGGGGCATGGCAAGCAGAGATAGCAGCTAAATACACTTTCAAGGTGAAAGGTGATCTTCCAGCATCAAGCAGTTCTTGCAGGAACTTCAAAATGACTGGCATAGGGTAAGTGATGGGGTCATGGTTCCCAGCCAGACACCAAGCTTGAAAATACTTCCACTTATAGGTATACAAAGACCTAGTGGAGTCCGCCCTAGCACTCTGCATCGTACACACAACCGCGTCTGACAGCCCTAGGGCTAGCCAACGGTCCCTTTCAGGGGCCAGACCCATAGCTGGAACCTACCCGGTTCCGGGTGCCAAAGAGAGCTTCGCCTGACTGAGGAGATCCAAACGAAATGGAATCTCCCAGGGCTGGCCGTGCAACAGCTGGCAAAGGGTTGAAAACAATATTCTCTAACCTGACTTTTTCTAGAAAAGCCGGGAGCAGCGGTATAGGTATAGTGGACCGCCTAAGCAGTGGAGGGAGTACCACAGGGGGCAATGCGTCATCTCTGCCGAAGCGAAGAGATCGACCTGCGCCTTCCCGAACTGTTCCCAAATGCGTTCCACCATCTCAGGGTGGAGTCGCCACTCTGACGGATGCGGGCCTCTCCTGGTGATCACCGTTCCGGGAATGTGCGTCGCCCATAGGGACAGCAGGTTCCTCTGAGCCCATATCAATAGCTTGAAAGCTATTCGATGCAACCCCCGTAGGCCTCCCTGGTGGTTGACATATGCTACCACTGTTGTGCTGTCCGTCCAGATCAGCACATGTGTACCGCTCAGCACTGGCAGGAAGTGGTGGAGAGCAAGGAATACCGCTTACAACTCCAGCATGTTTACGTGCAGGGATGTCCAGCAGTCCGACCAGGATCTGCATACTTCTCTGCCTTCCCAGACCACTCTTCAACCCAGGTTGGAAGCATCTGTCATCACCACTTGGTGGTTCAGTACTACTCCCATTTGCACACCTTTGCACATGTGAGAGGGAACCCCAGCCGGATGAACTGGAGCATGTCACGGTGCATCAGCATTCGGAACCTTCTTTCTTTTAAGAACCCGTTTAGAAGCCTCAGGTCTAAGATGGGGCGAAAGCTGCCGTTTTTTTTGGGTACCAGAAATTACCTTGAGTAGTACCCCTCTCCGTGGGAGGTGGGGTCTATGAGACGAATGGCTCACTTGCACAGCAAGGCAGCCACTTCTTTCCGAAGTACCGAGGATTGTAGAGGATCTGTCACGAAAGTGTTTGTGACACCTCGAAAGGGAGGAGGTCCCAAGAGAATCTGAAGCGCATAGCCATTTTGCACGGTGGCGAGCACCCAGGAATCTGAAGTGCAAGCGTGCCACTACTGCAGCTGTTGTGCCGAAAAGGGGATCTGAAGCCGCCAGCCCTCAAGGGCCCTGTTCGGGCTGCTGAGGCTGGGGCTGGGCAGTTTGGGGTGAGCGTTTAGGGCTCTGGCCCTGAAAACCCCTCTTGTGACGCTGGTTTCTGCAATATCTCCTCCACAGCTGGCCCAAAAGTATGTCCTGGGGATATGGGTGCGTCAAGCAGCGCAGCCTTATCCGCATCAGGGACTCTGGCTTTTGACAGCCACAGCTGTCTACGAGCCATGATTAAGCTAGCTAGGCTCTGGCCAAGGGCTTGCCCTTGGAGCCCGGAGATCTGCAGCAGTGTCAGGAGACGCAGCTCCGTGGCCACAGGCTCGAGAAGCGGGGCCTCGCGCAGTCACTATCCAAATATGCGGTCAGCACACTCACTGTATTAGCTAAGCGAGTTGCCTGTGCTTCTGCTGTGTAAGCTCACTTTAAATGCGTCTCCGTCACCCTGCATTGAGGATTCGGGCACGCCGGGTCTCTAGCAAGACCACCCACTGGTGGGGCCTTAACCAGGGCTGCGATGGTGGAGTCTACCGGGGGGAACCCTGCCAGCCGAGCTTATCCGCACCGTCCAAGGAGGCGAGCGGTGCAGCCTATTTTAGTATGCTAGGACCCTAAGCCGGGCGATCCCAGGAGGAGCGTACTTCCTCCATGAAAGCCTGGGAAAGCCAGGAACCTTTGAGGGCGAGGAGCCAGCGCCTGTGTCCGGAAAACTGACCGGCGTGGTTCTGCTGCTGGCGTCCAGGGAACCTGCAGGAAAGCTGCAGCACATCCCACGAGTGTCGAGACCGAGCTGGACAACGGTTTGGTACTGGCTCCTGAGGCACTCTCAGAGCCAAGCTCTTCCTCAGCAAGGGTCTCACCCACTTGCATTTCAGAGGAGAAAGAAGGTCCGTCCCCTGAGGCCGCCATGGATACCGTATCCTCCTGCACCAGCTGAGGCGACCCTTCCCACCCCACTGCACTCCCTTGGGGAAGGGGGGGGAGGTATGGCAATTGAGGCTGCAGTGGGGCCTGGACAGGGGCCTGGCCTGCTAGTGCCTGTTTAGCCAAGAGCTCCTGGACCTTGAGGTCCATAATGTCCCTCGCCTGCTTGGAATGCTTCACCCGTCTCACTTGCAGAGATGGCGAGTGACTGCATGCGGCCTGCGCATTGGGAATCCTGGTACAGGTAATCTGGGGCACCCAGGGCCGCTGACGTTCCTACCGTGGAGGACACGGAGTTCGCCCTCATGGCTCTCTCTACTTTGTGCATTAGCACTGAGGCACTGCTCGCACTGCGTTGAACACTGATAAGTGCTAATGTAGTGTGTACACTCACTAGCATTACAGCAAGGGTATTAACACTGCGCACCACGCACATGTGCACCACGTACCATGCAGCGTATGAGCACTAGTGTAGAACCAGTTTACTTATGCAGCATGCACCAAGTACACAGCGTGCACCGTGTATGCTGAGCCCCGTGCGCACCGAGTATCTTGTTTTTCACTGGGTACCCTGCAGCACCATGAGTTATACGCTAGGTTGAGCAGTGCTTACGCAACGAGCACAACGCGTCCCGAGCACTGTGCGCACTGCGTACCAGGCAGCACCGTGCACACCGAGTACTGGGGGGCACTAAATACACTGCGTACCGTGCAGTGCTATTGTGCACTACCGCTGAGGCGCTGGGCACCATGTGCCACTCACACTAAGCACCTGTGTACCCTAACCGCATGGTCAACACACACACCTTGTCAGCGTGTAGCATGTACCGGGGGGGACGCAGGCCGAAGCCGTGGTAGTCGAGTTTAAGAAGACAGTAAAACACAGTAGAAAGATAGTAAGGGAGAGAGAGTACACCGTTTGTTTACAAGGCCTGACTCACCAAAGTGGGCTGGCCTGCGCGGCCGGCAGGGTCTACTCGACAGCGGGGATGCGGCAAGGCCTAGCCCTGTGGAGGAGAGCGTGGCTGGAAGGGTCACTTGACAGCGGGTATACGGCAAGGCCTAGCCCTGAGGAGGACACGTGTACTCTCAGGAAGAAAAGAAAATAATTTGTGGATGACTGCACAGACAGTCGCTCACATACGACAGACTGATATAAAGAGCGGCCTACCACGCAAGCGGGGAGGACTCTGAAAGACAGAAAGGGAAAAAGGACTCAGTCTTTTTTAAGTCGTTGATTGCAGGAAAGCGGCAAGCTGGCTTTCAGCATGAATGCAAGGGAAATACAACCAACTCGAATCGACTCGAGAAGCTCTTTTCTGTCAACACGCTCTGCTCAACACAGAGGTCTTACTGTACCGTCTTGAGAAGGAAAAAGAGGAAGATCTTCCCCTGAGTGACGGTTTTATACCCTCGGTGGGCGGGACCGAGTGTGTCATCCCAGGAAGGGGACTTCGGCAGCTCTGGTATAGAGAGCTCAGCAATACCTACCTGAAGGGCAAGAATATCCCATACCTATCATAGTGGTGGTCGTCTTCGAATTGAAAGGGAACAAACATGGTAATATCAGTGAAATGAGCTTCAGATCAAAGTAATTTCACTCTACATTATTATTATTATTATTTATTTATTAGCAGACACCCTTATCCAGAGCGACTTACAATTGTTACCATTATTTTTTACATACAATTACATTATTTTTTTACACATTATTTTTACATGCAATTCCCCATTTATACAGTTGGGTTTTTACTGGAACAATCTAGGTAAAGTACCTTGCTCAAGGGTACATCAGCAGTGCCCCCACCTGGTACTGAACCCATGACCCTCCGGTCAAGAGTCCAGAGCCCTAACCACTACTCCACACTGCATATCACTGAAAGAATAATAACACTTGCATTTTAGTTTTAGCTTTTAATCAAACTTTAGAACACAGAGAATAAACACAAATTGAGAGAGATAATCCAAACTGTAAAGTATATTGTAACAAGAGGAACACATTGTGTTTAAACAGCCCAGGGGAATTCACACAGCACTTTCTTCCAAATCGTTCTTCTTCCCAAAACAACATAACATAAGCCACCATGTTTAACCACCTTGTCTGATGTTGCATTAGAGATTTCACTTCAGCTCTATAGCCAAGTGGTTGCATAAATTATCGAAATCTGAAGATAATGAGAGAGCAGACATGAAATTAGGAAGCATGAAAATCAAACTTTTAAAAATCAACTTTCACATGCTGAACAAATGCAGAAAAAAACCATTATGCATAGTGCCCAATGATTTCTTGGGTCATATTATCCTGAACCTGTGGCGTTCATAATTCTTCTTTTTTTAAATATTTCAACCAAGTTCTTTGTTGGAACTTTCTGAATTTAAATAGCAC
The DNA here is from genome assembly GCF_902713425.1 of Acipenser ruthenus. Lineage (NCBI taxonomy): Eukaryota > Metazoa > Chordata > Actinopteri > Acipenseriformes > Acipenseridae > Acipenser > Acipenser ruthenus. Next base: position 1,007,963 of record NC_081223.1, read on the forward strand.
AATGCTTGCAATCAGAATATATTACATTCTGGAAAATACTTAAAAACTAGTTACACGCCATTACTTTTTAGTACTCTCAGAATTATTATTTTATGATTTGTGATTTTTCCTAATCGGAGGTAATGTAACAATACATATCATTTATTTCTTCAACAAAAAATTAGCCTGCACTCAAATTTTAATTTTCTTTAGAGGAAATACAAACAAAGATGTCTTCCTTGTCCTTGCAAAGCATCTGACTGTGCCTCAGATATATGTGCGTTGTTCCAAATTATCCAACCAATTATTGCGTAAAAAGAAAAAAGAGATTACTAAGTTGGCAAACAGTAAAGCCTCAAGTTGTTTATGAAAAATGTAATTAATTAGCAATAATCAAATATGTTGTATAACTGTCTTTTGTTTAAAGTACACAGTGATATGATAGAGGAAGTAGTTTGACATTTATACCATCATCTCATCTCATCTCATCTGCCTTCAGTTCAGTTCGTGTGTCTCAGGGTTTTCCTTGCATCCCTTTTCAATGTCATCTTTAGCAAGTCTCGGTAAGCACCCAAAGCACCCTAAGATCATCCAAAACACAGCGAAAGAACCAGAAATTCCAGCACCGATAACCTAAAGAAGGGGAGATGGAGAGAAAACAAATGCAGGTTATATTAAAACCTCGCTACATTTCTGAAAGCCATGAGGACCAACCAGCCTTCACATCTCACTTTTCAGTTCACTCAACCCTTACTCTAACCCTTCCCCTGCCCTTTACTCTATTTATACCTGCGACCTCCAGCACTACTATACAGCAATCCTGTCTCCCAGGAGGGGAGGACGGGGAGCAGGAATGTTTCCAGTGTTTAATATGCATAATAATAAGAAGAAGAAGAAGAAGAAGAACTTCAACACCTTTTTTGGTCTCTTTGAAATATAAGTTATAACAACTTTTAAAAACCCTTCAAAACTACAAAATTGCAGTTTGTGTTAAATTGGCATTTATTAAATTGAATAATTATTGTGTCGTCACTGTATCACATCAGTGTGTGGTGGGGTTGTATCTTGTTTTTGCATTACTAATGAATCCATAATTTAATTGATTACAAAAAAACTTTTCATTTTCAGCTTGAGTTTGTGTTGCAAATGACACCATAGTGAGGCAGAAAATTCACTTTACCTGCAGCCTATCTGAAGAAGATGATCTGGCCATACCTTCATGTAAAAGTGAGAGTACTTTGAATTACCAGTCTGAGTTGTCATCCCTTCATGTCAAACCAAGACTTGTTTGATTATTCTCCACGGTTTACCAATCCAACAATACAACAATGACATGTTTCATGAGGTACAGTTCACAATCAACTCAGTAATATACTTTCACAATTGTATCTCCTTAACTATATTTTTCTGAACTTTCTACATTTGTACATATGTTCATCTTATTTCTGCACTTCACAAGAGCGGTTTTCAAACTCCTTAATTAACACAGGAATCCTGCGTGCATCTCATTACTGTCACATTACAAACACAGACCATTCTTGCAATCTCTACATTAACACAGAAATCCTGTGTGCTTCTCATTACTTTCACACTGCAACAAACATTACTGCAATCTCTATATTAACACAGGAATCATGTGTGCTTCTCATTACTTTCACACTGCAACAAACATTCCTGCAATATCTACATTATCACAGGAATCCTGCGTGCTTCTCATTACTTTCACACTGCAACAAACATTCCTGCAATCTCTACTGTGACAAATGGTCAGGTTTCAGTGCAAGAAGAACGTAGGCGGTTACTGATATTTCATCCTCACACTCATTACTCATTACAAGATGAATGAATGTTAGGAATGTCTATATTCATACCATTAAGAGCAGTTTTTTTATTACTTTAAGAAGATTGGCTTTTGCACAACCTGATTTCACTCATCAATGCAGATAAAAAAACATGCTTTTCATTTGAATGCAATGCTAAATAGATTCTGCTCCAAATAAACACCAAATAAACCAAAAAACATGTACAACAGCACAGCATTTAAAGTATTCTACATGTTGGGCATGATGGAAAAAAATCCAGGGAACTTCTGCTCTGGTAATCAGCAAGAGAGCCGAGGGGATATGGAAAAGTGCAATGTGAAACCAATAGAACTCTTGTCTGGATGAATCAAATAAGCACTTTTGAAACTCAACTTCACTTGCATATTCCTTGTGAAATGAACCGAAGCAAACCTGAAAACAATTAGTTAGTTTGCAAGTGAACCACAATTCAAATCACTCAAAGTGAATTAGGTGTGAAAGTGCCCTTATACAAGAAAACGTTCAATATATTTTTCTTACCTGAGATGTTGCAGTATATTCTTTAATAAGATCCAGTGTTTCCTTTTCTGTCATTGCTTCATCTTTCATATTGCATAGTTGAGCCAAGCCTTCAGTATGTCGGGACACATTGAAAGTGCCTGTCCCATAAGCTTGTGAACAAACATAGTATCTGCCATCCAAGAAAGCTATGCTGATCCAAACAACTATTGAAAAAAATACAGTTAGGAAGCGATTGCCTGTCCGCTTCTGTGATAACATAAGAGACAAGATTATCAGTGCTGGTATAATAAAGACACACACGCTATATCTAGCATTGAGTTTCGGTACACAAGGACAACTAAAACCATTTTCCAAGATCTTTTCTAGTCCCACCTCGAATAATGATACAATAGTAGGTGGAAGCATATAGTGTACTTTTAGCAGCAGTTTAATTTCATCAAGAAGTTTTACACTCATTGTGATAACGAATGCAAACAGTGAAGAGAAGACAATTCCACAGCAGTAGTAATGTCTTGCTGTAATGACAGATCAAGTCTTGCTACAAATAGGAGGAGCCACAATCTTAATTTAAATGACAGGAAATGGTGGGATTATGTGTGCAGATCAGCTGGAAGGTGAACATCATGTGCATTCAATGTGAGATTAGGGCCCTACACCCTACTGTAGGTACGTTTGTGAATGTACTGAGTATGGTTCAGTTACCCAGCTCACATATCCCCACTACATTTCCTTTTCATACTGGATGTATACTTAGTAGACTTAGGAAAAAAGTTACTGTCCTTGCATTTGTACACATTCAATGACACACTAAGAACTCGAAATCACTGTTAAATAAACATCAGTGCCAGAAATGTATATACTGCACTCCGAACATCTGAACAAGTGATATGTTTTCTGCACTGTGATTTGCAGCCCTCATCGGTAATGTTCAATTCCCCTCGTGGTTTTGGGTTGCAGTTATCGTCTGTTTGATTCTACACTATGCCTCCCTCCTAAGCTGAACTGCGGCCAGGGCCTTAGGTGCCTGTCTGGTCCATAATGTCCCTTGCCTGCTTTGAGCGCTTCACCTGTTTCGCTTGCGGAGATGGCAAGCGGCTATGGGGGGGCCTGCGCGTGGGGAATATCCAGCAGGAGGTCCTGGGACAGTCCATGGAGGAGGGGCTTTGGGGCTCCGAGAGCCGCTGACGGTCCAATCACAGGGGACGCGGAACTTGCCTTTGTGGCCATTTCCAGCCTGTTCTCAGGGTTGAAAAGCCGTGCAGATGTTACAGGTCGCCTCACTCTCAAGGGCCAAGGTGGCATGCTGGATGCCCAAGCATCACGCACACAGGTTATGCCTGTCTTCCTGAGGGATTTTAGCCCTACAGGACGTGCAAGAATGAAATCTGGCCTTGCTCGTCATCACGGTGGAGTATTCAACACAGATTGCACTGTGTATTGTGTGCACTACATGCACCGAACACTGCGTACACCGAACACTGCATGGACCTAGCACTGCGTGTGTACCAGAGAGCCCAGGCAGATATACGCACCGAGGCACCAGCACTGTGTGCATTGGGCAGGCATATCCCATAAGTAATGCTGGTGATCGTCTTCAAATTGAAAGGAAACAACAGCAACATAGATCGGTTTGTGGAATGGAACGGTATCGTTCAACGCCCGACCATACCATAACAACAAAAGTGAGAGGGGGGAAATGAAAATCGTATTTCTTGAATTAAAGAGTCCTGTTGATATGCAGTGTCTTTTAAACCTGTTTTACTGTGAAAAAATAAACTGCGCGTATGAAAATAAATTGGACCTGACGAGCCTGACACACGCTGAATAAATGGACCGCTAAGGGCTAATTCCTGCTCCCCTTCTTAAATCAAAAGGCTATATCTTTTAGCTTTTACCTTTATTTCCAGTTGAGCTACCAAAACTCCTTGTTTAGAGAGGAGAGAGGAGAGAGGAGAGTAGATAATCGAGTTCATCGAGAAAGTGAGCGAGAGGTCCAGGGGGATGGTACAGTACAATTAGCAGGAGTTGACAGGGATTGGTTAGTTGGACAGCATGAATTTCAAAGGTGTTTACAGAGAGTGAGAAGAGGTCGGATGGGACAGAAAAGAGTAAGGAGGGAGAGAGGAGAAGACCAGTCCCACCTCACCATCCAGTGAGACGTGGAGTATGGGACAGGACTTAGAGAGAGGACAGGGCAGCAGGAATTACAGTGTTATCAGGGGACAGCCAGGTTTCAGTGAGAGCAAGGAAATCGAGAGAGAGAGGTGGGAGGCAAAGGCAGAGATGAAATCAGCTTTGTTAGCAGAAGAGTGACAGTTCCAGAGTGCAACAGAGAGTGTGCGGGAGGGGGGGGAAAGGCAGAGGGATGAGGTTAGAGGGGTTGGAGGAGCAGCGGCGGAGAGAGGGCAGAGGACGAGGACGAGAGGACAGAATAACGGATGTTAGCAGGACAGTCGAGGCAAATAGGCACAGTGGAGTGGGAGTGGTGGGGGGTTATAGATATAGAGTAGATGACGTCTTCCAGAGCGCTGCAAGTTTCTGATCTTTTCCAACAGCCTCTCCGTGCAGGCCTCCCCTCGCTGGTCTCCCACAGCTATACTCTCGGCTCTTTTGTTGTGAGGCTCTTCACTAGGCTGGCGCTTCGTGTTGGCGCAGAAATAGCCTAACTGACTAATATAGCAACTAGGTGGATAAATGCAGTGTGTAAACCAATCAAATTGTATATCAACCTCTATTCAATTTAACCACACTCACCTGATAATAATCGCACACTACATCACCTAATTGAAAGACTACCTTTATAATGTTACTTAAATATAGCTAATGTAAATTACTTGAAGCAGGATCACTTACCTATCTGCCTTAGACTCTGGTTACCTGTAGACTGACCACTTGTAGATTCACTTAGCTTAAGTAGCCTCCACCCTCACTTTGCAAGGGACCTGGTAACAGCTGTTAACTGCGCTAAAGACAGTACTTAAGCAATACAATACTTTCAGCACACTTCAATATGATCACACAACTACAGAATGCTGTGTGGAAGCATTCATGATGCTGCCACCACCATGCTTGACAGTCTGCAGTATCATCTACGTGCTTTTTCCCAAACTCCACAGTGCTTTAAGATTTGGCTTTTTGCCTAATGGCTTCTTCCTTGCTACCCGTCCATACAGGCCAGCTTTGTGTAGGGACCGGCTTATTGTTGATGTGTGAACACTGATTCCCATCTCAGTCACAGAACTTTGCAGATCTCTCAAGGTCATTGTTGTCAGAGTGACACCCTGAACCAGTTTCCTGCTTGCCCGGCTGCTCAGTTTGGGAGGGCGATCTGATCTGGGTAGTGTCTGGGTGGTATGATGCATCTTCCACTTCTTAATGATGGACTTCACTGTGCTGAGAAGGATAATCAGTGCCTGTGGCAAAGTGGTGTGGTTACAGGTGTGTGCAGTGCCGAGCATATACTAAAACAGACAGAGAATGATTTCCAGGTGCAAGGGTGTTTATTGATTTCTTAGACAATGTCCAGAGCCTTAGGGCAAACACCTGTAAATAATAAATGATGGAAGTGATTGCTCTGGCTCTTTCAGCCAATCAGAGCACACAATTCACCTTCTGTATTCAACATTGAGCGAGTAACTCAGCCACTTAACAGTGTTCTCTTCATGAACCTATTCCCGCTTTTCAAAAAAATTGACAACTCACTAAATAAATGATTAGAAAACAAATCTAGATCACTTTTTAACTTGTACAGGTATATTAATAGTAAAATAGTATATAATTGATATATAGGACCGTGTGTTTTCTGTGTTCACTTCTACTCATGCACAGATGTTTGCCATCCTATAACTCTATAATATACAATCGCTGGTTGCACAAACCATTTAAAAAAAAGTAAATAGATATAATAACACATTTGTTTGCTATTTATTCAGTTCTTTTATTCAGTTCAGTGCATTGTTCCAGTTTGCAGGTCTTATTTTTCTGCCAGTTGCAGCTGTTTTCATTAAATGGCCGTGGGAAGTCTTCTTAATTTTCATCTAAAAAAATAAAACAAACTGGAAATGAAGATTATATTTTTGGCACCCAAGAGGCTGGTGATGATGGCACTGTTTGGAACACTATAAATCCTGGTGTTGAAGCTGCAGGTAGAAGGGGTGAACATAATATTTTGAGGGAAGTTCCAGGCCAACGGCATATACAAAACACAACATTGATGAGAGCGCATTGAGTGCTTTTCACCTATTGATTGAAATGCATAGGCTTCACCACTTACAACGCTGCACTGAAGCAGAAGGCCACCGACAATTACAAGATGATTCCTGGTTAATGTCTTTGGAGGAATTAGAACAATTTATTTAAAAAATGTGATACTTATTTACATAGTTTCAGTGGTATGTACATGATATATCTGTATATACAGAAAGTTATTTTCAAATATTTGTTTATTTTATTTTTTACTGTTTTTTGAGGATGCACGTTAAGTAATATGTCTGTATATAAACACATTTCTGATCAAATGTATGTTTATTTACAGTGTTTCGGTTGTGTAGATGCTTCATATGACGTTCCTGAATAGAACTGTGACTTATATTCAATTGTTTGTCCTTTCATTATAATATTTATGTCGTTTTTAATACGCCGGTCAAATTGATATATATTTTGTCTATATATCATTTTCATATCTTATATACACACTCTACCACACGATTAAAGAAATCCTAGCATGTGATATCCCAGACAACTTGAATAAGAATGGCATAAGGAGAAAAGATGCTGACCTGGGCATTGTTCCAGATACCTACATGATTAGAAAGCCTACACCCTGAACTCCATTTCACAATGCCATTTTATAAATAATTAACTTCACAACATTTCCAGTAAGCCTTATCCTGTTTGTTTAGCATTTTATTACCTAGCCTAGCATGTGATATCCCAGAATGTGAACGATGCATTGCAATATCTGGAGCCGTTATCTTCCAAGGTCACCATCATCCGAGCATCTGCACTGTGCCTTGAGAAGGATGGTGGGCGTGACTCCTGTTTAATGGATTCCCTTGAAAATGAATTGGAACCGATTTTGATTCCAACTTTGTCATAACGGCTACATTTCAGCTCATCCTGAAATGAAAGTTCAACTGGTGGTTTCTGTTGTTACTTCCAGCAGCTCACACCTCAGGGTCGTCCATCACAAGCAGATCTGCAAGTGATTCAGTACATGTCTCAAGAGTAAATAAGGAGTGTTTTTACAGTCACAGTTAACACTACCTCTGACCTCTCCAGCTCACATTCAAGTATTTTGCAAAGGTATATGCCCATGTTCCAATCGTCGCTGTGATGGCAAATATTTTAATGATCTTGACATTTTTGGAGTAGAGAGAGAGCTCTCTTTCACAACTCACGGAATACCCTCTTTAACATGATTTCAGATGTTCTGTAATAAATAATAACTTTGTACATTGTGGAATCTCTGCTCTGTTGAAGTACCGCCCTCAGAGTCTGCAGCTTTACTGTGTTGGGTTTATGCAGAGGTGGAAGGGGCTTTAACTGTCCCACTTTCAGCTTCCAACAAAACCAAAACATTTCCCCTGATAAATATTACTGTGGCAGGGCAGAAGAGCCCTGCGTGTAATCATAAATGTAGTTATTTAAATGTATTTGTTCTGATTTCAAATGTCATTTTGACTGTTTGTGGAATTTTAATTTTGATTGCTGTGTGTGTGTTTAAGATACAGAGCTGTGCTTTCCTGACTTTTCCTGAATATATGTACTAATTATCCTGACAGAGAAAGAATTGTGGAGCTGCAAAAATACTGTCACACATATTCCGAACAGGAGCCCCAATACACATTGAAAATGGATCGTGAAAGATGCAAGACAACAAAGCAAGGTTTGGAATTATTGCAAATTTTACCAAATAACGATTGTGATGCAGCAAAGACGGATAATGACGAATCTGGCTCTGAAGCAGACTGGGTTTGTGAAGATGAATCTTCCAGCAGCAGTGACACCGAGAGCACAGGAGATCCCGTGGGAGAAGAAGCAATCCTGTGGCAGCCCCTGCAAAGATGCCAGCCACTTCACCTGCATCAGCCCCTGCACCTGATCCAGCAACTACTTCACCCGAGGCTGCCGCTTCTCCAGTGGTAGCTCCAGCACCACCTGGCACTCAAGAGGCTGGTAATGATGGCACTGTTTGGAACACTATAAATCCTGGTGTTAAGCTGCAGGTAGAACGGGTGAACATAATATTTTGAGGGAAGTTCCAGGCCCATGGTATAAGCAAAACACAACATTGATGAGAGCGCATTGAGTGCTTTTCACCTATTGATTGAAATGCATACGCTTCACCACATACAACACTGCACTGAAGCAAAAGCACACCAATAACTACAAGATGATTCCTGGTCAATGCCCTTGGAGGAATTAGAAACTTTCGTTGAACTAGTATATGCCTGTGGAGCATTTGGTGCCAGAAGCCTGGGTTACTATTGATAGCTGTGCCAAATGTGCAAAAACAGTCTGCAGTAAGTGCACTGCATATGTTGAAAAGAGTAGGATCTGTGTGATCTGTGCCAACTTAGACTTTGTAAATGATTGTAAATGAAGCCCATTCTCTTCAAATGCTTATTTATTCATGTCATTTCGACTATAGCATGTGTGTGTATAAACTCAAAGCTACAGTTGAGTGTATGTGCTTTGTTATGTAGGCAATATAAACACAATTTATTTAAAAAACGTGATACTTATGTACATAGTTTCAGTGGTATGTACATGATATATCTGTATATACACACATTTATTTTCAAATATTGTTTATTTCATTTTTACTGTTTTTTGAGGATGCGTGTTATGTAATATGTCTGCATATAAACACATTTCTGATCAAATGTATGTTTATTTACAGTGTTTCGGTTGTGTAGATGCTTTATATGACGTTCCTGAATAGAACTATGACTTATATTCAATTGTTTGTCCTTTCATTATAATATTTATGTTGTTTTTAATACGCTGGTCAAATTGATACATATACAGTTGCTCTCAGAAGTATTCTCCCCCCTTGGACTTTTCCACATTTTATTATGTTACAACATCGAATCAAAATGGATTTAATTAGGAGTTTTTGTCACTGATCAACACAAAAATGTCCATAATGTCAGCTTTTCACATCTGGACACTGCAATATTTGCCCATTCTTTACAAAATTGCTCACGCTCCGTCAACCTTTTGTACACAGCAATTTTCAACTCTTTCCACATATTCTCAATTAGATTGAGGTCTGGGCTTTAACTGGGCCACTCCAGGACATTGACCTTTTTGTTTTTAAGCCACTCCAGTGTGGCTTTGGCTGTATGTTTGGGGTCATTGTCCTGCTGGAAGATGAATCTTCTCCCAAGTCCCAGGTCTCTTGCAGGTTTTCCTCTAGGATTTATCTTTACTTTGCTGCATCCATTTTGCCCTCTATCTTCACAAGCTTTCCAGGCCCTGATGCAGAGAAGCATCCCCATAGCATGATGCTGCCACCACCATGCTTCATGGTAGGGATGGTGTTCTCAGGATGATGTGCGGTGTTAGGCTTGCGCCAAACATAGCACTTAGAGTTGAGGCCAAAAAGCTATATTTTGGTCTCATCAGACCATAGAATCTTCTTCTGCTTGGTCTCAGAGTCTCCCACATGCCTTCTGGAAAACTCTAGCCGAGATTTAATGTGAGTTTTTTTCAACAATGGCTTTCTTTTTGCCACTCTCCAATAAAGGCCAGTTTTGTGAAGCACCCGGGCTATTGTTGCCATATGCACAATGTCTCCCAGCTCAGACGTGGAAGACTGTAACTCCTTTAGAGTTGCCATAGGCCTCTTGGTAGCCTCCCTGACTAGTGCCCTTCTCGTCTGGATACTCAGTTTTTGAGGACGGCCTGTTCTAGACAGATTCACAGTTGTGCCATATTCTCTCCATTTCATAATAATGGACTTTACTGTGCTCTGAGGGACATTCAATGCCTTGGAAATGTTCTTATATCCTACCCCTGATTGGTGCTTTTGAATAACCTTATACCGGATTTGCTTTGAATGTTCCTTCGTCTTCATAATGTAGTTTTTGTTAGGAAATGTACTAACCAACTGTGGGACCTCCCAGAGACAGGTGCATTTAACCTCAAATCATGTGAAACACCTTCATTGCACACAGGTGGACTTCATTCAAGTAATTATGTGACTTCTAAAGACAAATGGTTGCACCAGAGCTTATTTAGGTGTGTCATAGCAAAGGGGGTGAATACTTATGCAATCAATTATTTTCTGTTTTATATTTGTAATTAATTTAGAACAATTTGTAGATGTTATTTTTCACTTTGACATTATGGACTTATTTTGTGTTGATCAGTGGCAAAAACTCCTAATTAAATCCATTCTGATTCCATGTTGTAACACAATAGAATGTGGAAAAGTACAAGGGGGGTGAATAGTTTTGAAAGCAACTGTATATGTATCAATTTGACCAGCGTATTAAAAACAACATAACACTTATAATGAAAGGAAAAACAATTGAATATAAGTAGTAGTTCTATTCAGGAACGTCATATAAAGCATCTACACAACCAAAATATTGTAAATAAACGGACATTTGATCAGAAATGTGTTTACATTCAGACATATTGCATAAAGCACATCCTCAAAAAACAGTAAAAAATGAAATAAACAATATTTGAAAATAACTTTCTGTATATACAGGTATATCATGTACATGCCACTGAAACTATGTAAATAAGTATCACATTTTTTAAATAAATTGTGTTTATATTGCCTACATAACAAAGCGCATGCACTCAACTGTAGCTTTGAGTTTATACACAGACAGACTATAGTCGAAACGTGTGGCGGAGTGTCCCGCCCCTATTTATTATTATTTGTATTATTGTTTGCAGGAGCGGATAACAGCGCCACGTATTTCTTATTATTTATATTTAAAAAACCCCGTGAGGATGCATGACTGATCAGCTACTGATTATTTAACTAGCTGACAATCATGCATCCTTGCCAGACGAGTGCAGACTCTGGCCGAGGGGTAATAAGATAATTAACAGAGTATAAGAACCGGAAGATTAATCTTCCAGCAGGACAATGACCCCAAACATACAGCCAAAGCCACACTGGAGTGGCTTAAAAACAAAAAGGTCAATGTCCTGGAGTGGCCCAGTTAAAGCCCAGACCTCAATCTAATTGAGAATATGTGGAAAGAGTTGAAAATTGCTGTGTACAAAAGGTTGACGGAGCGTGAGCAATTTTGTAAAGAATGGGCAAATATTGCAGTGTCCAGATGTGAAAAGCTGACATTATGGACATTTTTGTGTTGATCAGTGACAAAAACTCCTAATTAAATCCATTTTGATTCGATGTTGTAACATAATAAAATGTGGAAAAGTCCAAGGGGGGAGAATACTTCTGAGAGCAACTGTATATGTATCAATTTGACCAGCGTATTAAAAACAACATAAATATTATAATGAAAGGACAAACAATTGAATATAAGTCATAGTTCTATTCAGGAACGTCATATAAAGCATCTACACAACCGAAACACTGTAAATAAACATACATTTGATCAGAAATGTGTTTATATGCAGACATATTACATAACACGCATCCTCAAAAAACAGTAAAAATGAAATAAACAATATTTGAAAATAAATGTGTGTATATACAGATATATCATGTACATACCACTGAAACTATGTACATAAGTATCACGTTTTTTAAATAAATTGTGTTTATATTGCCTACATAACAAAGCACATACACTCAACTGTAGCTTTGAGTTTATACACACACATGCTATAGTCGAAATGACATGAATAAATAAGCATTTGAAGAGAATGGGCTTCATTTACAATCATTTACAAAGTCTAAGTTGGCACAGATCACACAGATCCTACTCTTTTCAACATATGCAGTGCACTTACTGCAGACTGTTTTTGCACATTTGGCACAGCTATCAATAGTAACCCAGGCTTCTGGCACCAAATGCTCCACAGGCATATACTAGTTCAACGAAAGTTTCTAATTCCTCCAAGGGCATTGACCAGGAATCATCTTGTAGTTATTGGTGTGCTTTTGCTTCAGTGCAGTGTTGTATGTGGTGAAGCGTATGCATTTCAATCAATAGGTGAAAAGCACTCAATGCGCTCTCATCAATGTTGTGTTTTGCTTATACCATGGGCCTGGAACTTCCCTCAAAATATTATGTTCACCCGTTCTACCTGCAGCTTAACACCAGGATTTATAGTGTTCCAAACAGTGCCATCATTACCAGCCTCTTGAGTGCCAGGTGGTGCTGGAGCTACCACTGGAGAAGCGGCAGCCTCGGGTGAAGTAGTTGCTGGATCAGGTGCAGGGGCTGATGCAGGTGAAGTGGCTGGCATCTTTGCAGGGGCTGCCACAGGATTGCTTCTTCTCCCACGGGATCTCCTGTGCTCTCGGTGTCACTGCTGCTGGAAGATTCATCTTCACAAACCCAGTCTGCTTCAGAGCCAGATTCGTCATTATCCGTCTTTGCTGCATCACAATCGTTATTTGGTAAAATTTGCAATAATTCCAAACCTTGCTTTGTTGTCTTGCATCTTTCACGATCCATTTTCAATGTGTATTGGGGCTCCTGTTCGGAATATGTGTGACAGTATTTTTGCAGCTCCACAATTCTTTCTCTGTCAGGATAATTAGTACATATATTCAGGAAAAGTCAGGAAAGCACAGCTCTGTATCTTAAACACACGCACAGCAATCAAAATTAAAATTCCACAAACAGTCAAAATGACATTTGAAATCAGAACAAATACATTTAAATAACTACATTTATGATTACACGCAGGGCTCTTCTGCCCTGCCACAGTAATATTTATCAGGGGAAATGTTTTGGTTTTGTTGGAAGCTGAAAGTGGGACAGTTAAAGCCCCTTCCACCTCTGCATAAACCCAACACAGTAAAGCTGCAGACTCTGAGGGCGGTACTTCAACAGAGCAGAGATTCCACAATGTACAAAGTTATTATTTATTACAGAACATCTGAAATCATGTTAAAGAGGGTATTCCGTGAGTTGTGAAAGAGAGCTCTCTCTCTACTCCAAAAATGTCAAGATCATTAAAATATTTGCCATCACAGCGACGATTGGAACATGGGCATATACCTTTGCAAAATACTTGAATGTGAGCTGGAGAGGTCAGAGGTAGTGTTAACTGTGACTGTAAAAACACTCCTTATTTACTCTTGAGACATGTACTGAATCACTTGCAGATCTGCTTGTGATGGACGACCCTGAGGTGTGAGCTGCTGGAAGTAACAACAGAAACCACCAGTTGAACTTTCATTTCAGGATGAGCTGAAATGTAGCCGTTATGACAAAGTTGGAATCAAAATCGGTTCCAATTCATTTTCAAGGGAATCCATTAAACAGGAGTCACGCCCACCATCCTTCTCAAGGCACAGTGCAGATGCTCGGATGATGGTGACCTTGGAAGATAACGGCTCCAGATATTGCAATGCATCGTTCACATTCTGGGATATCACATGCTAGGCTAGGTAATAAAATGCTAAACAAACAGGATAAGGCTTACTGGAAATGTTGTGAAGTTAATTATTTATAAAATGGCATTGTGAAATGGAGTTCAGGGTGTAGGCTTTCTAATCATGTAGGTATCTGGAACAATGCCCAGGTCAGCATCTTTTCTCCTTATGCCATTCTTATTCAAGTTGTCTGGGATATCACATGCTAGGATTTCTTTAATCGTGTGGTAGAGTGTGTATATAAGATATGAAAATGATATATAGACAAAATATATATCAATTTGACCGGCGTATTAAAAACGACATAAATATTATAATGAAAGGACAAACAATTGAATATAAGTCACAGTTCTATTCAGGAACGTCATATGAAGCATCTACACAACCGAAACACTGTAAATAAACATACATTTGATCAGAAATGTGTTTATATACAGACATATTACTTAACGTGCATCCTCAAAAAACAGTAAAAAATAAAATAAACAAATATTTGAAAATAACTTTCTGTATATACAGATATATCATGTACATACCACTGAAACTATGTAAATAAGTATCACATTTTTTAAATAAATTGTTCTAATTCCTCCAAAGACATTAACCAGGAATCATCTTGTAATTGTCGGTGGCCTTCTGCTTCAGTGCAGCGTTGTAAGTGGTGAAGCCTATGCATTTCAATCAATAGGTGAAAAGCACTCAATGCGCTCTCATCAATGTTGTGTTTTGTATATGCCGTTGGCCTGGAACTTCCCTCAAAATATTATGTTCACCCCTTCTACCTGCAGCTTCAACACCAGGATTTATAGTGTTCCAAACAGTGCCATCATCACCAGCCTCTTGGGTGCCAAAAATATAATCTTCATTTCCAGTTTGTTTTATTTTTTTAGATGAAAATTAAGAAGACTTCCCACGGCCATTTAATGAAAACAGCTGCAACTGGCAGAAAAATAAGACCTGCAAACTGGAACAATGCACTGAACTGAATAAAAGAACTGAATAAATAGCAAACAAATGTGTTATTATATCTATTTACTTTTTTTTAAATGGTTTGTGCAACCAGCGATTGTATATTATAGAGTTATAGGATGGCAAACATCTGTGCATGAGTAGAAGTGAACACAGAAAACACACGGTCCTATATATCAATTATATACTATTTTACTATTAATATACCTGTACAAGTTAAAAAGTGATCTAGATTTGTTTTCTAATCATTTATTTAGTGAGTTGTCAATTTTTTTGAAAAGCGGGAATAGGTTCATGAAGAGAACACTGTTAAGTGGCTGAGTTACTCGCTCAATGTTGAATACAGAAGGTGAATTGTGTGCTCTGATTGGCTGAAAGAGCCAGAGCAATCACTTCCATCATTTATTATTTACAGGTGTTTGCCCTAAGGCTCTGGACATTGTCTAAGAAATCAATAAACACCCTTGCACCTGGAAATCATTCTCTGTCTGTTTTAGTATATGCTCGGCACTGCACACACCTGTAACCACACCACTTTGCCACAGGCACTGATTATCCTTCTCAGCACAGTGAAGTCCATCATTAAGAAGTGGAAAATGCATCATACCACCCAGACACTACCCAGATCAGATCGCCCTCCCAAACTGAGCAGCCGGGCAAGCAGGAAACTGGTTCAGGGTGTCACTCTGACAACAATGACCTTGAGAGATCTGCAAAGTTCTGTGACTGAGATGGGAATCAGTGTTCACACATCAACAATAAGCCGGTCCCTACACAAAGCTGGCCTGTATGGACGGGTAGCAAGGAAGAAGCCATTAGGCAAAAAGCCAAATCTTAAAGCACTGTGGAGTTTGGGAAAAAGCATGTAGATGATACTGCAGACTGTCAAGCATGGTGGTGGCAGCATCATGAATGCTTCCACACAGCATTCTGTAGTTGTGTGATCATATTGAAGTGTGCTGAAAGTATTGTATTGCTTAAGTACTGTCTTTAGCGCAGTTAACAGCTGTTACCAGGTCCCTTGCAAAGTGAGGGTGGAGGCTACTTAAGCTAAGTGAATCTACAAGTGGTCAGTCTACAGGTAACCAGAGTCTAAGGCAGATAGGTAAGTGATCCTGCTTCAAGTAATTTACATTAGCTATATTTAAGTAACATTATAAAGGTAGTCTTTCAATTAGGTGATGTAGTGTGCGATTAGTATCAGGTGAGTGTGGTTAAATTGAATAGAGGTTGATATACAATTTGATTGGTTTACACACTGCATTTATCCACCTAGTTGCTATATTAGTCAGTTAGGCTATTTCTGCGCCAACACGAAGCGCCAGCCTAGTGAAGAGCCTCACAACAAAAGAGCCGAGAGTATAGCTGTGGGAGACCAGCGAGGGGAGGCCTGCACGGAGAGGCTGTTGGAAAAGATCAGAAACTTGCAGCGCTCTGGAAGACGTCATCTACTCTATATATATAACCCCCCACCACTCCCACTCCACTGTGCCTATTTGCCTCGACTGTCCTGCTAACATCCGTTATTCTGTCCTCTCGTCTTCGTCCTCTGCCAGAACCATCATCTGAAGGATTACGCCATGAACCCAGATGCGAACACCAAAGCCAGGTTGGTGGAGGTGATCGTGGTGGAGGGATTTTTGGATTGCTTGGCACCGGCACCTCGGCTATGGGTACAGCGACAGGCACCTGCCACTCTGGAGCGGGCGGTCGAATTGGCAGAGCAGTACCGGGACCAATGCTAGCTAGGCTGCCTGGACAGAGTGGGACTACTGTATCACCTCCCCTACTGGCCCCAGAGAGGGCGAAGGGACTGGGGGGAAGGGGTAGACAGATTTTTGGACTGGGGTGTCGGTGGGGGCTCCAGGCCCAGGAACCGGGTCAGGGTGGCGATACCCACGGGCTGCTGCGGTATCAAACCGGGGTCTCGCGTGGTCACCTTATCGTCGAGCGTCTTTGATGGCTCCGGTATTTCCACTTCTTGCTGAAGCTCCAGGGTGAGAAACTAGTCCAGCAAGGTGTTGGACGTGCAGGGAGGTGGGCCACATCGCTCGGGATTGGCCCGTGATTATGACCTTGGGCGACCAGGTAAGCATGTTCAGTTACCTCAGTCACTTCAGCAGACAGGTTGGATTCATGGTGTGGTCAGCCTAATCTCACCGGGTGCATATTAAATGTATTCATGGGGATGTACGCTCTTATCCCAAGGTTAGTATAAATATAACAATTAGCCAGAAGGTGACACGAGTATATGTAGGGTTGTGTCCTCAATTGCCAGTACGGGATGGGACTGTGGGCAGTTCTAGGATTGGATAGCTGCCCTGACAGCCCCATCCTCCCTATTGGCTAAGAAAGAGGAAGTTATTGGAGAGATCTTCCCCTTTTGTGACCCAGAATGCTATTGTCACAGATTTACACCCCGTAAAGCTAAACGGGAGTGCTGGGCCGCTAAGAATGAGAGCTGGCAATGGAGGGAGTCCGAGAAGTTGTTGTTGAAATTGTTCGAGATCTATTGTACCGTGTTGAGAAATTACCTCAGTCTGGGTAAGTGCATCACCAGTTGTTCATTCTGCAACCCTTTAAAGAGGATGTGTTGCAGTTGGCTCACGCTATTCCCCTGTCTGGTCATTTGGGAAGGGATAAGACCAAAGCAAGGCTTGTGTCACAGTTCTAGTGGATGGGGCTGGATGGTGACATCAGACGTTTTTGCGAATGTTGTGGGGAGTGTCAGAAGGCCAGTCCTAGAGCCATCCCACGAGCTCCATTGGTGCCATTGCCCCTAGTGGAAGCTCCATTTGAGCGTATTGGAATGGATATAGTGGGGCCGCTGGAGAGGAGTGCGGCAGGACCCTTATGCAAGTTTACCATGGTAAAAAATAGAGTAAAACTACCATGGAATTTTCGCAGTTATAATGGTAAAAGTGCCATGGTTTACCCTGTTCACCATGGTATAAATCTCACCATCTACTGTGTTTATGTACCGTGGTATAAATACCACCTTTTACCGTGAACACCAACATTTACCATTTTCCCAGATCCATGGTATGAATACCACATGTATAGCCTACCATTCCTATAGCAGAACACATTTTAGCCTGTTCTGTTCCCATTCCCACACATTTTAAAGTTACATATTAGAGTACAAACATCAGATCAAGTAAAATAACTAGTGCTAATTCAATAGAAAAAAAATACATCGCAGTCTCTTGCAGGCATTTTGGAGTTACTGTCTGATGTTGCCTCTAATTTCAGAAGTAGTCCAGTCAGGAAGTACTGTTCTCACTGCTCCTATTTGTAAAATAAAAGAAATGGTAATTTTACACAGGTTGCTTTTGGTCAATAAAGCATATATATCTAAAGATGCTGCTGCAAATATCAGTAGTCTCCTCTGGCTCTATGCAATATGATATTACAAAGATGTTTAAGGTACCGAATGCTTTTCACAATTAGCCATCCATGTCTTGAGTGAAAGCATGGAACTGCAATATTAACCAATTACAACATTGGAAAGCTTTTCATAATAAAAACTGATTTCTAAATCTTACATTTTTTACTTCCTTATTATTTCCTGGATGTCTGCTCCCGGTACGGGTGGCTTTGGCTTGTTCCCTTTGTTATATATAGCACTGGAGAGGGAATGACTAGACAGATATGTTGCGCTGTACACACTGTGCAGGAGATCGTGAATTTGTGGGGTTTGCTTTTGGCAGTGATCATTAAGGCCTCTTGTAATAAACTAAGGATAAACAAAATAGAGAGTTTTTGTTATACAACACAGTGAAACATTAATAAGCAAATCTGCATAGGTAGTTCACAATAGGCTAATCATAGATTAAGCAATTCTAGTTTTTCTTGGCAGCAATTGGATGTACATATTTAAATAAACGTGTTTATCTGTTCGAGCTAGATTAACTTGCATCCCATTTCTTCTCCACCAGTGCTTCTGTTTGTTAAGAAAGAGTCCCTAAAGCTTGGGGGAAAAAAAGCAAAGTTAGTCAAAATAAAAAGTGAAAGTCATCCTGGGTAAGGGCGTCTTCTAAGAGATTATATATATATATATATATATATATATATATATATATATATATATATATATATTGTAAAAGAACCGCTGCCACTCGGGTTCGTTGCCCCTTTAAAAACACGACCTAACACACACAGGAATGGATTTTCTATGTGCGGTTGCGCTATTTTTAATAAACAGAAAATAAAACAAACACAAAATAAACACCTAGCTCTTTCGGAGCACTAACTAAACTTGCGGGAACACCCTGACTACAAGTGGGACAGCTAAGCCGTTTCCCCACCCAAACACAACACAACCCAACCCAACACAGGTTCACACTGCACGCTTTCCTCTTGACTGCTAGGAAGCAGAGCACCTCTCCTGCCTCCTTCTACTCAGCAGCCATGAGCAATCTCACTGCTCTCTTTTAATATCCTGCACCTGGTTCTAATTTAACAATAATTACCAGGTGCAGGGGATAATTAATAATAAAACAATTAACAAATTAAATTCCACAGTAAAGCAACACAATCAAACAATAAAGCAAAACACAATTAAATTAAACAAATGTGCATTCCGCACATGTTTTTCTTGCAGGGAGGCTTTAACCCCCTCCCTGCTGTCTTACAATATATAACATATGTCAAATTAAGATCAACACTTACCTTTATAACATCTCAGTTCTTCCTACAGTGCAAGTATCTCTTTTTCATTTTATTTACCAGTTCAGTTTTGGAGTCTAATTCCTGTAAAATATATAGCGATTATACAATATTATTCATTGGTGACAACGATAGAATAATTTAAATGTATGATTGCAAACAAAAGTATATATATATATATATATATATATATAACCTGCTGGTATCTTGCATGTCCTGAGATGAAAAATCCTTTTCTTGAACATGTTTTAATTGCATAGCCTAAGTAAAAATGTACAATATATTAGAAACTAACATCTTTATAAATCTAAAACAAAATGGCTAAAATGGTTTAATAGATCAATTAAAAAAAATATTCAGCGAAAAATGGCACTTTACAGAGTGTTTAAAAGGGACCAAAGGCAAAGTACACAGAAAGAGTACGCAAGTCAAAAAGGAAGTTAGAACAGCCAAGAGAGAGATAGAAATCAATTTTGCTAAGGGGGATAAAACCAATTCCAAAATGTTTTTCCAATATTATAACAGCAAGAGAACATTCAAAGAGGAGGTTAAATGTCTAAGAGATACAAATGGCAAAATCATAGATGAAGAAAAAAAAAAGCAAATATATTAAATGATTACTTTTCACAGGTTTTTATAAAGGAGGATACGGACAACATGCCCCACATGTCGACCTGTTCCGATCCAGTTTTAAATAACTTGAGCATAACAGAGGCAGAAGTGTTAAAGGGACTAGGAGCTCTTAAAATAAACAAATCCCCTGGGCCGGATGAGATCCTCCCAATAGTACTCAAAGACATGAAAGAAGTTATTTACAAACCGCTAACCAAGATCATGCAACAGTCTCTTGACACAGGGGTTGTACCGACAGACTGGAAAATAGCAAACGTAATACCGATCCACAAAAAGGGAGACAAAACCAAACCAGGTAACTACAGACCAATAAGCCTGACTTCTATTATATGTAAACTTATGGAAACTATAATAAGCTTCAAGAAGGAAAATTACCTATATGGTAACAGTATCCTC
This sequence comes from Acipenser ruthenus, assembly GCF_902713425.1. NCBI lineage: Eukaryota > Metazoa > Chordata > Actinopteri > Acipenseriformes > Acipenseridae > Acipenser > Acipenser ruthenus. The sequence goes on from NC_081223.1 coordinate 1,028,483, forward strand.
GGAAACAGTCAACATGGTTTTAGGAAAGGGAGATTGTGTCAATTTTTTGAGGATGCAACATCGACAATTATTATTATTATTATTTATTTCTTAGCAGACGCCCTTATCCAGGGCAACTTACAATCGTAAGCAAATACATTTCAAGTGTTACAATACAAGTAATACAATAAGAGCAAGAAATACAATAACTTTTGTTCAAGCAAAGTACAAGTGTGACAAACCACAATTCAATAATACAGCAGATAATAGTGATAGTTACATCAGGATATGATTAAATAGTGATAGTTACATCAGGATGTGATTAAATACAAAGTACTACAGGTTAAACACTTGGCAGATTACAGTATTCTGAAGTACAGGATTAAATGCAGTAAAATATGGGGCAGATACGAGCAAAATAAAGCACATTTACATGAAGGGTGATAGTGTCCCAGGATACAAACAGAGGAGTTCTACAGGTGCTGTTTGAAGAGGTGAGTCTTGAGGAGGCGCCAGAATGTGGTCAGGGACTGGGCAGTCCTGACATCTGTAGGAAGGTCATTCCACCACTGCGGAGCAAGGGTGGAGAAGGAGCGGGCTCTGGAGGCAGGGGAGCGTAGCGGAGGTAGAGCTAGTCTTCTAGTGCAGGCGGAGCGGAGAGGTCGAGTGGGGGTGTAGGGAGAGATGAGGGTCTGGAGGTAGCTGGGTGCAGTCTGGTCAAGGCATCTGTAGGCTAGTACAAGAGTCTTGAACTGTATGCGAGCGGTGATCAGGAGCCAGTGGAGCGAGCGGAGTAGTGGAGTAGCGTGGGCGAAGCGAGGCAGAGAGAACACCAGGCGGGCAGCAGAGTTCTGGATGAGCTGGAGCGGACGGGTGGCGGACGCAGGGAGGCCAGCCAGGAGGGAGTTGCAGTAGTCTAGGCGGGAGAGTACCAGGGCCTGGACCAGGATAATTGCAAAGCAAACAGCATGGTTTATTTAGGTTTCCAGAAAGCTTTTGACAAAATCCTGCATAAAAGATTAATTCTCAAATTGAACACAGTAGGGATTCAAGGAAATGCCTGCACATGGATTAGGGAGTGGTTAACATTTAGAAAACAGAAAGTACTGATTAGAGGAGAAACCTCAAAATGGAGTGAGGTAACCAGTGGTGTACCACAGGGATCAGTATTAGGTCCTCTGCTATTCCTAATCCACATTAATGATTTAGTTTCTGGTATAGTAAGCAAACTTGTTAAATTGCAGACGACACAACAATAGGAGGAGTGGCAAACACTGTTGCAGCAGCAAAGGTCACTCAAAATGATCTAGACAGCATTCAGAACTGTGCAGACACATGGCAAATGACATTTAATAGAGAAAAGTGTAAGGTACTGCACTCAGGCAATAAAAGTGTGCATTATAAATATCATATGGGAGATTCTGAAATTGAAGAAGGAATCTATGAAAAAGACCTCGGAGTTTATGTTGACTCGGAAATGTCTTCATCTAGACAATGTGGGGAAGCTATAAAAAAAGGCCAACAAGTGTTGAATTTAAGTCAGGGGAAGTAAATGTTAAAACTTTACAATGCATTAGTAAGACCTCATCTAGACTATTGTATTCAGTTCTGGTCATCTCGTTACAAAAAGGATATTGCTGCTCTAGAAAGAGTGCAAAGAAGAGCGACCAGAGTGAGAGAAACAGAAAGTAGAAGGAATACAATTGCTGCTCGTGCTGGAAGGACCAGCACAGTACTCGTGTTTTGTCAATTAGTTTGTGTTCATGATTTGTTTTGTGAAACCTTTCTTATTTTGCTCTGTGAGCGTTGCCTTTTTGATAAATTTTTTAAATTACGTTGTGCTAACAGGACTGTGTGTGTTCTGTGTTTTTTTCTACTCATACACAGACGTTCGCCATCCTATAACTTTACAATATACAATAGCTGGTTCCACAATCCATTTAACACTAAGGACCGGAGATATACTCATACCTAGAAGCCCCGCAGCAGTCTTTCTGATGGCTGTATTCAAACCACTGTAAATAGTATAACGAACTTTAGGTTACTTACAGTAATCCTGGTTCTCTGAAAGAGTAGACGACCACCAACATTATGTATGGGATTATGTATGGGATATTCCTGCCCTTGAGGTAGGTAATGCTGAGCTCTCTATACCAGAGCTGCCGAAGGCCCCTTCCTGAGATGACGCACTCGGTCCCGCCCACCGAGGGTATAAAAGCATCACTCACAGGAAGTCCCTCTTTTTCCATCGAACCTGTGAGGGCGACTGAAGTGACCTCGTGGTTGGTGGTCATCTTCTCTTTCAGGGAACCAGGGTCACGGTAAGTAACCTAACGTTCCCTTTCAAGTCGAATACTACCACTACATTGCGTATGGGATAATGTATACCAGAGCCATCGCAAGGGAGAAGGAACGGCAGCCTATGAGGGATGCACAACACTGTCTGACCCAGAGGTTAGCGGTGTGAACTTACACCCTCAGACCCTTGTGCCTACAGAAGGCAAAGCAGGATCTACCACATTAATGCGGTAGAACCTGGAGAAAGTATGCGGCGTAGCCCAGCTAGCCACAGTACAAATTGCAGACATCGAAGCACCCTTAAAAAGGGCCCAAGATGTAGCCAACCCTCTAGTTGAATGTGCAGCTACCAGGTGGGGGTAAGCCAGCACCATTATATGTGGTCGACACTGTATCTGCAATCCAGTGTGACAGACGCTGCTTAGAGAGGGGCTGTCCTATAGTCTGTGATCCATAACAAACAAAAAGCTGGTCCGATTTACGCAAAGCTTTTGTCTTAAGTACATAATACCTCAATGCCTGCACTGGGCAGAGAAATTCAATCTCTCATCCTCCGTTGAAGCAATGGAGGTGGATGAAAAGACTCCAGTTCCACAGGCTGGTTAATGTGGAAAGCTGTAATCACCTTGGGGAGGAAAGTGGGCTGGTGCTCAGCGACACTCTGCTTCCATCCTTCCACACGCACCTGCAGCTCAATGATCCACTTTACGGAGGTGATAACTAAGAGGAAGGCTGTCTTCATAGACAGGTACTTCTGCTCTATGGAGTTTAAGGGCTCAAATGGGGCCTTAGTAAGAGCCACCAGTACAATGTTAAGGCTCCACTTGGGGAGAACAGTCCTCCTAGGACGTAATTGCCATGCGCCTTTAAGAAAGCGCGTAGCCAAAAAATGCGCACCCAGAGACAGAATCTATGGGGGCATGGCAAGCAGATATAGCAGCTAAATACACTTTCAAGGTGGAAGGGGACCTTCCAGTGTCAAGCAGTTCCTGCAGGAACTGCAATATAACTGGCATAGGGCAAGTAATGGGGTCATGGCTCCTAAACAGACACCAGGCTTGAAAACACTTCCACTTGTAGGTATACAAAGACCTAGTGGAGTCTGCCCTAGCATTCTGCATGGTACTCACAACCACGACCGACAGCCCTAGGGCTAACCAGCGGCCCCTTTTAGGGGCCAGACCCACAACTGGAACCTGCCTGGTGCCAAAGGGAGCCCTTTGCCTGAGTGAGGAGATCCTGATGAAGTGGAATCTCCCAGGGCTGGCCGTGCAGAAGATGGCACAGGGTCGCAAACCATATCCTCCTGGGCTACCTGGGGGCTGCTAGGAGAACTGATGCTTTCTCTGACTGGACTTTCGCCGGGGCTTTAACAATAACAAAGCACTGTATTTTTATTTTAAATAAACCCACATCAATACATTTAAAATCATATCAAACAAACACAACATTTAAATAATACTCCATTTATGATTACACGCAGGGCTCTTCTGCCCTGCCACAGTAATATTTATCAGGGGAAATGTTTTGGTTTTGTTGGAAGCTGAAAGTGGGACAGTTAAAGCCCCTTCCACCTCTGCATGAATCCAACACAGTAAAGCTGCAGACTCTGAGTGCGGTACTTCAACAGAGCAGATATTCCACAATGTACAAAGTTATTATTTATTACAGAACATCTGAAATCATGTTAAAGAGGGTATTCCATGAGTTGTGAAAGAGAGCTCTCTCGCTACTCCAAAAATGTCAAGATCATTAAAATATTTGCCATCACAGCGACGATTGGAACATGGGCATATACCTTTGCAAAATACTTGAATGTGAGCTGGAGAGGTCAGAGGTAGTGTTAACTGTGACACAGGTTATAGTTACATTGTCTGGCTACATTGTGTTTGTCACTTTTTTGTCATGCGTTCCGGTACCTCAGAGCCCCCCGGAACACCCCCCCTCTCATGCTCACTATGTGTTCCGGGACCTCCCGATGTACAAATTAAGCACTGGATAACTCCGACTGTAAAAACACTCCTTATTTACTCTTGAGACATGTACTGAATCACTTGCAGATCTGCTTGTGATGGACGACCCTGAGGTGTGAGCTGCTGGAAGTAACAACAGAAACCACCAGTTGAACTTTCATTTCAGGATGAGCTGAAATGTAGCTGTTATGACAAAGTTGGAATCAAAATCGGTTCCAATTCTTTTTCAAGGGAATCCATTAAACAGGAGTCACGCCCACCATCCTTCTCAAGGCACAGTGCAGATGTTCGGGTGATGGTGACCTTGGAAGATAACGGCTCCAGATATTGCACTGCATCGTTCACATTCTGGGATATCACATGCTAGGCTAGGTAATAAAATGCTAAATAAACAGGATAAGGCTTACTGGAAATGTTGTGAAGTTAATTATTTATAAAATGGCATTGTGAAATGGAGTTCAGGGTGTAGGCTTTCTAATCATGTAGGTATCTGGAACAATGCCCAGGTCAGCATTTTTTTTCCTCATGCCAATCTTGTCCAAGTTGTCTGGGATATCACATGCTAGGATTTCTTTAATCGTGTGGTATAGTTTGTATATAAGATATGAAAATGATATCTAGACATTATATATCAATTTGACTGGCGTATTAAAATCAAAATAAATATTATAATGAAAGGACAAACAATTGAATATAAGTCGTAGTTCTATTCAGGAATATCATATAAAGCATCTACACAACCGTAACACTGTAAATAAACATACATTTGATCAGAAATGTGTTTATATACAGACATATTACATAACGTGCATCCTCAAAAAAACTGTAAAAATGAATGTGGCAGGGTGACTGATGGTCTGACGTCAGGCAGAAGCAGGAAGGGAAAAATTACTGAGATCAGGGCAAGTACTGCAGTTCAAAAGAAACAATCAGCTGGCAGCCGTTTTATTAAGCAAAAATAAATAAAATATTTAAACACAAAAACACTGCTCGCAGAGCAAAATAAAAGGTTTAAATAAAACAAATCTCAAACACAAAATAAATGCAACACAGGTCAGGCTGGGCAGATTGCCTTCACTGTTCCTATGTTTAATTTCTTTATCTCATTTCTCCGTCACTCGTCTCGCTCACTCTCTCCTTCTGACACCCACCCGGAGCTAGAGAGCTGCAGGCTTTTTATAATAGGTGACCATCTCCCGATTAGCAACAAATTAAATCACCTAATTAATTCGGGAGATGACCACCTTCTGCACGAGTTTACTAATGATGTTGTGGATGGAGCTACCCATCCACGCTAAACAAAACAATCGGCTACGCCGTCAAAATACAAAACAATAACAAAACATACGACACTCGCCGTCATGCATACAATAATAAAATCAAAATAAACAAACACAGAATAACACAGGGGCGGAGGGGACTCCTGTTCTAAACTAAAATAAACAAAACAATGTACAGGGCTGCTCGCCCTGTTACAATGAAATAAACAAATATTTGAAAATAAATTTGTGTATATACAGGTATATCATGTACATACAACTGAAACTATGTAAATAAGTATCACATTTTTTTAAATAAATTGGGCTTATATTGCCTACATAACAAAGCGCATACACTCAACTGTAGCTATGTGTTTATACACAGACATGCTATAGTCGAAATGACATGAATAAATAAACATTTGAACAGAATGGGCTTCATTTATAATCGTTTACAAAGTCTAAGTGCTGGCACAAATCACACAGATCCTGCGCTTTTCAACATATCCAGTCCCCTTACTACAGACTGTCTTTGCGCATGTGGCACAGCTATCAACAGTAACCAAGGCTTCTGGCATCAAATGCTCCACGTGCATGTACTAGTGCAATGAAAGCTTCTAATTCCTTCAAGGGCATTGTCCAGGAATCATCTTGTAGTTGTCGGTGGGCTTCTGTTTCAGCGCAGTGTTGTAAGTGGTGAAGCGTATGCATGTCAATCAATAGGTGAAAAGCACTCAATGCGCGCTCATCAATGTTGTGTTTTGCATATGCCGTGGGCCCTGGAACTTCCCTCAAAATATTCTACTCACCTGTATTCACCTACCACTTTGCCACAGGCATTTAATGAAAACAGCTGCAACAAACTGGTACAATGCACTGAACTCAATAAAAATAACTGAATAAATAGCAAACTAATGTGTTATTATATCTATTTACTTTTTTCAATGGTTTGTGGAACCAGCTATTGCATATTATAGGGTTATAGTATGGTGCATGTCTGTGCATGAGTAGACGTGAACACAATCTTATAAATCTATTATATACTGCTCTACTATTAATATACCTGTACGAATTAAAAAGTGATCTAGATTTGTTTTCTAATCATTAGCAGCTTTTATTTAGTCAGTTGTGAATTTCATTGAAGAGAACAATGTTATTGGCTGAGGTACTCATTCGTCGAATACAATTTAATTAAAAAAATAAATAAATCAAAAAAGCAGACAAACCAGAGCTCACTGAGCAAAATAAAAAGGTTTCACAAAACAAATCATGAACACAAAATAATTTACAAAACACAAGTACCGTGCTGGTCCTTCCAGCACGAGCAGCAATTGTATTCCTTCTACTTTCTATTTCTCTCGCTCTCACTCGCTCAAGTTCCTCCTTCCTGAACACCCTCCCCGTTCAGCAAACGCTGCAGGTTTTCATACATGTGGTCCTCTCCAGATTAGTAATACATTAATATACACTTCAATATGTTTCACTCGCATTCTTATAAATCTATTGTATACTGCTCTACTATTAATATACCTGTATAAGTTAAAAAGTGATCTAGATTTTTTTTTAATCGTTACCAGCCTTTATTTAGTGAGTTGTCAATTTCAGTTTCAGCACAGCAATTCATTTTATTAGGGGCTATCTTGATAACACGTTTTTTTTTTTTATTCAGATGCCTAAATTGTGACACAAACGTATTTGGAGTCTGACCCATGCTCTCACACTCGCCTCATAAAATGTTACGCCACATACATTGCATACATTCAGTTAATCAGGCAATGGTGTAAACAGGTTTTCACAACACAGAGAAAACCATCAATATTTATGTGAGGGAAGCTTCTGGAACATAAGCAAAGTGCAAAATGCAGAATAACCTCTCGAGACAAAAATATCTCTGCTCACTACTTCATCTCTTTCTCTGTCAACCCCATCCCTTTCTACTCTGCCGAACCCTTCTGTCAAAATCTCCGTTCTCTCTCCCCATCTGCTGATCTCTCGCACCCCCACTCTACTGACTCCTTCTCCCAACTCTGTAGCCTCTGCTACCTCCATCCTTTTCTTGTCCCTCACCTCCTGCCTCGACTCCCTTTGCCCTCTCACCCCTCGACCTGCCCATCCCTCCCTGCTCCAGCCCTGGCTCTCCTCCATGCTCCAATCTGGTTTTCACACAGCAAACTGCTCTTCTCTCCATCACAAACGCTCTACTCTCTGCCCGTGCCGCCTCTCTCTCTCCTCAACCTCTCTGCTGCCTTTGACACAGTCAACCACTCTATTCTCCTGTCCTCCTTTGCTGACCTGGGACTCTCCAGCACTGCTCTTGCCTGGTTCTCCGCCTACCTCTGTGGGGCTAATTACGTTAGTTTGTTTAATAATTAATTTAAACACTTAATGAACTTGTATAGTTGATACAGTTCAAAGTAAAGTGTGTTAATCAACTTGAATGTATACTATATGACCATTACCATATTAGATCACCGACTAAACACAGACAATCTATTAGTTTTCTGTTAAATAACCTGAATATTCATTCACGTTAATTAAGACCTGTGGCTAAGTGGTAACTGGTAGCAGGTGTATAGCAGGTGCGGTGTGGATGCAGTGATTCCAAGAACACACAGACAACAAAGTTTGGGTGAAATGGTTTGTTTAATGCTTTAATTCCAATGGTCTGATGACCAGCCAGTAAATAATAAAGAGCTGGCAATACACAACAATGTGTAATGCACTGTAATGAAAAGAAGGGTTGCAGTCCTGCAAACAATAAGCACAGTACGAAACACACACAATTAGACACACACACGATCACAGGTCCAAAGTGAGTGCTCTCAGTGATTGTGATGAAGTACAATATAATACGTGCTATTGGTGAAACAAGTGCTGATAACAAGTAGTGCAGTGGTGATCCAGTTTTGTGCTGACCCTTGGTGACAGCTCCGGATTGGTGTTTAGCTGTCTAGTGCTATATAACAAATACACAGACAGTTACTAAACAGACAAAACAAACAAAACACTCACAAACTCCTTTCTCTATTTTCTAGTTTGGGGAAATCTCCCGGTCCTTCCAGTTTCCTCGTCTCTCTGAAACCCAAGCGAAGGAAAAGATTTACAATTCTCCGGCCCCTTTTATGCGATTATGCATGACCCCTTGGTAAACGATTGCAGCTGACTCTATTGCTTGCAGCTGCTACCTCGTTTACCTTCCAGGTCAATACATTCCCGCACTGGAGTATCGTCTTTTTCCAGGCTGACTGACTTCCCGACCCAGGGAATGAACTGTCAGGACAACCTGTCCAAAGCCTTTCCCTTTCGCTATTTAGTACCCTCACAGATCGAGAGGGAGATTTACAACCAGAACTCATTATATTTCTGACATATATCTCACCGCTCAGAGTGGAGCCGAAGAAACACTCAGGTGAATCTATCTTTCCCATTACAACCCCCTCTCTGGAAAAATAATCTGCATTTTGATGGTCTTTCCCCGCACGGTGTACCATATGGTACATGAAGGGCTGCAATGCCAGATACCAGATATTAAAGTGAAACAGCCCCTCTGCTGTTGAAAATGTGGTGTTCTCTCTAGAACTGCGGGTTAAAGGGATCTGCCAGTATCCCCCATCAGGTCCAAAGTGGAGATAAACTTCGCCTTACCCAGTCTGTCTAAATGTTTGTCGACCCAAGGCATAGGGTACGCGTCGAACTTGGCAATAGCGTTTACCTTCCTGAAATCCACCCCAAGCTCGAGCATGTCCCATACCTCTTTGCGAACGCCACTTCGTCAACTTTCTGGGATCCAGTAAGGTCTCTCCCGCACGATGACACCTGGTGGAGAGATAATGTCATATTCAACCAAATTAGTTCTGCCCAGCAAGTCAGAAAAAAACATCGCTGAATTCCTCAATAAGCTTACGCAGTTCCCGTTGCTGGTCTGGAACCAATTGTTCCCCCTTCGGAATGATTTTTGTGCTAGGAGTCTCTGGACGGGGGCCTAAATCATCCTCTAGGTTGCCTGGGGCTATAAACAAGACCTTCCTTGCCTGCCAGGGCTTTAACCCTTTGCAGTCCATTTATTAATTGCGCGTCAGGCGCTTCAGGTCCAATTTATTGTCACACGCGCAGTTAATTTTAGACGCGCTGTTTAAAAGTATTTTTTTTCACAGTCAAACGGGTTTAAATGGCCCTGCATATCAACAAAGCACTCACTAGGCATCTCCAGCCCCGCCCCACCCTTTCATTCGCTATCGATTTCACCTATGCTAAGAAATAAATAATAATAATAATAATAATAATAATAATAATAATAATAATAATAATAATAATAATAATAGTCGTACATACCGATCAATCATCTCCTGATCATTCGTTTTATCACCAAACTCCTCAATAATGCGATCCAAGTCATTATTTTATTACTATAACATCTCAAAAAAGCTCTGCAAATGTCCGTGATAGTCTCTGTGCGCTGATTCAGTAACAGCCAGCTTGTTTCCTTATGACCGCCCCTATCTGATGATAGGAGGAATCCTTCCGATAGGCCTTTATTTAAAAAATAAAAAAAAAAGTTACAAAGAGTTGAATCAGTGTGATTTTGTAACTACATGTCTTCATCTTTTTGTATGTGTCTGTATAATCAGCATGCAATTAATTAAAATATAAATAATTAATACAACTGAGTGGTTTCCACTTTTTCACTAAATCAAATCTGTAGGCCTATCCATTAATGTCCACTGTATTGTCCATGTTTGGCTTCCATATTCAAATATAATGTAGCCTATACATAATCTTAAAATAATATAGCCTCCTATTCAACCCCCCAAACACACTTTTATTTTAGAATATGGATACAAATATTACCCATGTTAGTACACGTCACAGTCCTATCATGTAGAGAAGAAAGTGTTAATAAGATGTCGTCTTCTCTCTCTCCCACCTTCTGTCCCAGAAGATGGTTCCCCTTCTATTTCACAGTCATTATTGTAGATGACGTTTTCTGTGGCCAAAGAGTCACTATCTGAGTCAACAGATTATCTCTGTGCGATGTTATGTGAAATGCAACAGGCTGCTATGATTTTGCAGCACATTTGTGGATCACACTGAAGAGATCCACCCGACTTATCAAGACAGCGAAAGCGCATCTTCAGTAATCCAATCATTTGCTCAATGGATTGGATTGACTCCTTGTTTTACAGTGAATATCTGGCTCAAGATCCCTGTACAGTTCCAATATTTTTTTCACGGTTCAAGCAGAACTTCTTTTTTATTTCTTCATCTGTAAGTGTCATATAATACATTCTGTCTTAGAAGTGTAGTTTTCTTCACTGCCGGTGACCAGTCATAATAGCAGCAATGTACTGGCCCTTTCATGAAACAAATGGACACTCGGAAAGCACTTGCAAATATGTGGTGGATTTCATAGAAGTTATTTATCGGTCATATGACAGTAGTTAATTAGCGCAAGTTTAATTAATGAATCACTCAGCAACTTTCGGCAGAGGGCTTGTCAATTAATTATAATAGGAGAACCAGGGTTGGGGAGGGGAGGGGCGAGCAGGTTGGGAGGTGAGGGGACAGAGGGAGTCGAGGGAGGAGGTGAGGGAGGAGAAGGGGGTGGAGGTAGTAGAGTCTATGGAGAGTTGTGAGAATTAAACTGTTTGCAATGTCTAAGAGAATTAAGAGAATTAAAATGTTTGCAATGTCTAACCAAAGTCGCAACCCAACATGTTTGGTGTCTAAAGAAATGTAATTTCTTATGGTAAAAATAACAGGAATTCAGAATAAAATCTGAATTATTTAGCAAAAGTTATGCACGTTTTAAAAGTTTCCCCTTTCCAGTTTATGATAATGAACTAATCAGACAGAGGAAGGGGGGGGGGGCAATCAATCAAGATTGCAAGCCCATTCGCTACAAAATAGCCAATCGGAGCATGCAGCGGGAAATTAAAATAATCTCTTTGTTTGAAAAGTATAAACCCCCCTGCTTTAGCCCCTGCTCCTTGCCCCAGACCTGCTGCCCCAAACCTACGTTAACCCCATGATCGCCGCCCTAGCCCTACGCTACCCTCTGCGATAGCCCCCTGCGCTATCCCCGCTCGCTCAGACTCTAAGAAACTACAAGACTGCACCTGGAGCCCTCAGCTCTCAGTATTTATCCATCAAGGTTGGGAGCCCTGACACTCGGAGAAACACAAGGTAACAGAATTATTATTATTATTATTATTATTATTATTATTATTATTATTATTATTATTATTATTTATTTCTTAGCAGACGCCCTTATCCAGGGCGACTTACAATCGCAAGCAAATACAAATACATTCAAGTGTTACAATACAAGTCATACAATAAGAGCAAGAAATACAATAATTTTTTTCAAGTGTGACAAACCACAATTCAATAATACAGCAGATAATAGTGAAAGTTACATCAGGATATGATTAAATAGTGATAGTTACATCAGGATATGATTAAGTACAAAATACTACAGGTTAAACACTTGGCAGATTACAATATTCTGAAGTACAGGATTAAATGTAGTAAAATAGGGGGCAGATAAGAGCAAAAGAATGCTGAAAGTGACTGTTTTTCAGGCTAGGTAACAATACTCTTAAATATCTATTCAGGTATTGTGTGACCCCTTGTTGTTGTGTCAGTATGTACTAGTATTTTGTTGGTAAATTGTTGTTTTAAACCTTAGTTCTCATTGTAATGCTTTTAATGTGACATTAATTGTGTAACTGTTTTGTGTGATTTTCAAACTTTATTTTGTTGCATGTTTAATAAATACCATCTTTCTAAGAAGAGATTCCCAGTATTGAATCATTCGCTCATGTTGAACAAACACGATTTATGAACTTTGAACAGTCAGGAATGTGGTCTATTTTTGGCTTGTTGTAACGTGTAAATCCACCATCGTTTTCAGAGAGCGATATTGAAAACGTGTTTGTACATTATAATAGGACACCGTTTATTGTAGAGGTCACACCGAGATCTTGACAATCGAAGGTATCTCTTTAGCCCTGCACACAAAGAGGGGGGTTGTGTGTATGCATTGTAAATAATATTGTGTAAATGTGTGTAATTGTTGTCATTTAACTTATTGCAGTACCTGACGCTCCTGGGAGAGCCTGCCTGCTGTGTGTGATTGCCAGCTGTGGATGATCAGCGGGTAGGTGTGTTCCAGCACGGCGTCAGGTATAAAGAGGTCCTGTTTGTTCACCTCGGGCTGCTGCAAAGCCACGGACAACGGGCTGAAGATCGTCCGCGCTACCCGAGCATAGTGCGAGAAATAAGTTGCTGAAATCCTCCGATCGCCGTGATGGTGAACCGGGATCGGAGCCAGAAGAAGCTGCCAAAACCGCCGACGGGGTTTGTGTTGATACATAAAGATTAGTTCGGGGATGGTAGATCCCTTTAAAGTATAGTGAGGTGAGCAAGCGGGACCTCCGTGCATTAGTGAGTAGCGCACGTCGTTTTTACGGCACCTTTTATTTTATAGTTTTTTGTATTGTGTTTTATTTTGTTTTTCGTATGCTGGCCATATGCACTCTGTGAGCTACCATGGTTGGTAGTGTCACGTGAGCTGTTCTGTGTGTGTGTAAATAAATCCTGCGGGGCGTGTCAATTTCAACCTGTCTCGGTCTCCTGCCTGTCACTCAGCAGCAAATGCACGCACCCACAAGCAAGAACCCTTTCACAATCCCCTACAGTTTTTGGAGGTCCTTTAATTTATTGCTTTTAAGAATGTATTAACTGCCTACAATAGTACCCACAGCCCTTAGTCCTTTTGTTCTCGTTGAATTTATGGAAAGTTAGTTGAGGTTACTGGTGCAATAGTCTCCACTTCTGTTTAAGTAGTTTTTCAGTCATTCTAGGCAGGAAAAGCTGCATTCACAGGCTACTGAACTAACAGGTAATGTCACAGCAATACACACAATCATGTACAAATCAATAAGCGCATCTCGATATGGTTGAAAATTCAAGTGTGGAGTTAACAGCATGTCCCTGTTGCTTTTTTCTTTCAAGAAGACGTCACACTTGATGACGTTCGGCAGCCAGATTGTCTTGGTGAATTCCATAAGAGGGCCATTGGGAGAACGCACTGTTTATCCAGGAATGATTCGTGTTTTGGATTAAGTGCAGACACACTTTTCAGAATGTTACAAGTCATGTGAAAAGCGCTGATTCAGTTCATTAACCAAGTTGTCTGTAACTGGGTAGAAGCAGTGGTTTTTTTTTTTCGATATGCAGCAGGCGTTGTCATGGGCAGTCGTTCTCCTATTTCAGAATCCACAATTAAATCCTGTAGATGACGTGGTTGTGCTCGTTTCCTTGCCTGTTGTTTCTGCACAATATCAATCCCAGTTATTCCACATAGGTAATTTATATGCCATATGAATTGTGGCAAAAAAACTCAGCAGCTGTTTGCACATTGCGAACACAGTCAACTAAAATTAAATGAAGTCGATGAGCAGAGCAGTGCACATAAACTGCTTGTGGCACTTCTTTCCGAAACTTCTCCTGAACACCCTGATTGTAACCAAACATTACAACAGCCCCATAATAGCACTGACTGATACATATATTCTTGTCTTTGATGCATTTGCAAAGCATATGCTTTATTTTCTCCAGGAGGAAGTCATTGTCAAGACCCTCTGCTGGGGTGAAGTGTAAAAATTCCTCGTGAATACTGTCGCTGTTCAACTAGCACACAACCATAGAGATCTGTTCCTTCTTGCTGATATCTTGGCATTCATCTACCTGCAAAGTAAAGTGCTCTGCTGCATTCACCTCCTCACTTATTTGTTTTCTAATCATATTTGCCATTAAATCCACAACTTCATTCTGTATGTCATGATGGACATATTTTGCATTATTGTACCACCACAGTTTCTTTTTAAACATGCTGTCAAATTTTGCTTCGCAGATGTAAACGTTCAAGAAAGTTATCTCTATTGGAAGACTGCTCATTTTCGCTGTGTGCACGTTGTGCAATATTTTTATATGCAGTAAAACGAAGCGATTCTACTAATGCTCTGTGGCAAAGTGGATGGTAAGGGGAACAGGTGTAGCGGTGATGCGATGCAGGAGTGACAGACAGACAACGATAATTTGGTGAACAAGTGTTTATTGTGCTGTTTCCAGGTCTGGCGACCGTCAAATAATAAATCCCCGGCAGTACACAACAATGTGTAAAGCACGGGGAGCGTGAATAATCCCACACAGTCCTGAACAGAAAAACAAATGCACGGTCACCAGTCCTGGGTGAACTCAGTCGTGCAGGTGCTCTGTGCAGTGGTGCTCCGGATAGTGCTTTTGTGGCGACAGCTCCGGAGGTGTGCTTTAACTGTCTAGTAGTGCGAAAAAAGGACAGACAATTATAGACAGACAGAAATAACACACAACACGTAACACTTATTCTCTTTATATTTCTGAGAGCTCCTCTCTCAGTCCTTCTCTCCTCCTGTTTAACCCAAACGAAGGAAAAGAACAGCGTTACCCTGGCCCCTATATGTAATCCCGCATGATATCTAGGTAAACGGTTGCAGCTGCCTTATTACTTGCAGCTGCCCCTCGTTTACCTGTCAAATCAATACGGTCTTACAACAGAGTCTCGCTTCCTTCCAGGCTGACCCACTTTCCGGTCCCGGAAACGAACTGTCAGGCCAGCCCTTCCAGATACTTCTCCTCCCGTTCTTTAGCGCCCTCACAGGTCGGGAGGAAGATTTATCACCAGAACTCATTGTATTTCTGTCACATATCCCACCGCTCAGAGTGGAGCCGAAGGAACACTCGGCTAAATCTACCTTTCCCATTGCTCTTTCCCCGCACGGTGTACCATATGGTACATGAAGGGCTGCAATGCCAGATACCACCGAGTTATCCGGGCATTGCTGTCCTTCATTGTGCTTAACCACTTGAGTGGGGCGTGGTCTGTGACAAGATCAAATGAGTGTCCCAGCAGGTAGTATCGTAAAGAGTGAGTAGCCCATTTAATGGCCAAACACTCTTTTTCGACTACGGAGTAGTTACGCTCCCGAGGTAACATTTTTTTGCTCAGGTACAATATCGGGTGTTCTACTCCAGCTACTTTTTGGGACAAGACTGCACCCAACCCTACATCCGAGGCGTCGGTGTGGAGGATGAATCTCTTGGTGAAATCTGGGGTAATAAGAGTGGGGGCCTGGCAAAGTTTACGTTTAATCGTATCAAACGCCCCCTGACACTCAGCTGACCATTTAATTAAATTTGGCGCACTCTTTTTGGTGAGGTCGACTAACGGGTTAACCACTGTGGCGTACTCGGGGATGAAGCGGCGGTAATAACCGGCTAAGCCCAGTAGTGACCTCACCTGAGTCTTGGTTTTGGGGATCGCTGCATCAACCAAAGCCTGGATTTTGGTGACCACAGGTCTCACCCTTCCATTTCCCATTAAAAATCCCAAATATTGAGTCTCTGTCTTGGCAAACGCACATTTCCTCAAGTTAGCTGTCAGCCGGGCTGCCCTTAGAGACTGAAGAACGGCTGCAACCCTAGCCAAATGCTCTCGCCAGGTGGAGCTGTAAATCACCACATCATCAATATACGCTGCTGCATATTCATGATGTGGGCGTAAAACCTGGTCCATCAGTCTCTGAAAGGCAGCGGGCGCACCATGTAGCCCAAATGGCATGGTTTTAAAGTGGAACAGCCCCTCTGGTGTTGAAAATGCGGTTTTCTCTCTGGAGCTGCGGGTTAGAGGGATTTGCCAGTATCCCTTCGTCAGGTCCAGAGTGGAAATAAACCTCGCTTTTCCCAGTCTGTCTAAAAGTTCGTCGACCCGAGGCATGGGATACGCATCGAATTTGGCAATAGCATTCACCTTTCTGAAATCTATGCAGAAGCGGTTGGTGCCGTCCTTCTTAGCCACTATTACAATAGGACTGCACCACTCGCTCCTGGAAGGCTCAATCACTCCAAGCTCGAGCATATCCCATACCTCTTTGCGAACGCCACTTCGTCGACTTTCCGGGATCCGGTACGGTCTCTCTCGCACTGTGACACCTGGAGGAGAGATAATGTCATATTCAACTAAGTTCGTCCTGCCGGGCACATCAGAAAAAACATCGCTGAACTCCTCAATAAGCTTACGCAGCTCTCTTTGCTGATCCGGAACCAATTGTTCCCCCATTGAAATCGCTCTTGTGCTCGGGGTCTCTGGACAGGGACCTAAATCATCCTCCATATTGCCTGGGGCTATAAATAAGACCTCTCTTGCCTGCCAGGGCTTCAACAAATTAATGTGGTAAATTTCACGTTCATTCCGGAGATCGGGCTGTCTAATTTCATAATTTACTTTCCCTATAGCCCGAATCACCTCATACGGCCCCTGCCATTTAGCACACAGTTTTGACTCTGATGAGGGAAGTAGCAGCATTACCTTGTCCCCTGGTCGAAAGGTTCGAATCCGTGCATTTTTGTTATAATGCTGCTCTTGTCGGTGCTGAGCCGATCTGAGGTTGTTTTGGGCCAAACGACCGACCAAATCCAGGCGATCTCTGAGTAGGAGCACATACTTCACTACATTTTTAGACGAGCCTTTGTGCTCCTCCCACCCCTCTCTCAGCAGGTCGAGAATGCCGCGAGGCTGCCGGCCGTACAGGAGCTCAAAGGGGGAGAACCCCGTTGAACTCTGCGGCACTTCTCTCACTGCAAAAAGGAGGTAGGGGAGAAGTGATGCCCAATGTTTCTGCTCTTGTGTTACAAATCGCCTCAGCATCGACTTTAAGGTCTGATTAAAACGTTCCACCAGACCGTCCGATTGTGGATGATAAACGGACGTCCTGATGGGACGTATTTTTAATATTTTGTACACCTGCTGTAACGTATTGGACAAAAAATTAGTTCCGTGATCGGTCAAAATCTCCTTGGGGATCCCTACTCTGGCCATAATCTGTGCTAACTCGGTGGCTATTGCAGCGGCACTAGTGGACCTCAATGGAACTGCCTCCGGGTATCGCGTTGCATAATCCACCACTACTAAAATGTGCGTATACCCGGAGTCAGAAGGTAGCAAAGGGCCGACTATGTCCATTGCAATGCGCTCGAAAGGAGTGGAAATAATCGGCAGTGGGACCAAAGGGGCGGGGCGCACTCGACCCGGCGCTACTCGCTGGCAGTCTGGGCATGTGGCTACATATTTCGACACATCAGTATGAAGACCTACCCAATAGAATCGAGCCAATATCCGTTCCCTCGTCTTCTCGGCTCCGAGGTGCCCCGCAAAAGGGATATCATGCGCCAGCCTCATGACCTCCAGCCGACAAGACGGGGGAACCAATAATTGTGTTACAGGCTGTCCTGTGCCCGCGGCTAGGTTTACCCTATACAGTAATTGCCCCTTGATACTGAAGTGTGGATATACTAGCGCCCCAGCGCCGTCAACATCCTTACCTTCAATGGACCGGACCCGTCCCCAAGCGTGCACCAGTGACGGGTCGTTCTGTTGGCCCCACACTAGGTCCGCGCTTGAGTACCACGGGTCCGGTACATTGAGAGGGGCTGGAATAACATCTGCTCTAGTCGGTCCAGTAACCTCGCTCTCTCGGTCACACTGCGTTCCCACTCCCTTCGACTGGCGTTTGTTACCATTGCAGCACTCTCCCACCAGACCCCAGCCTTGTCTCAACAACGCTCCCTCCCATTTTGCGGTCCGTCTCTCCTTATTCGTTTTTCTAGGACGGAAAAGAGGGGAAAACATTTCAGTGTGAAAAGGAAACACATCACCAATCCGTTCCTTTTTTTGTTCTCTGCCACGTTTACGTGTGTGGCTGAGACTGCCATTTTTCCCATCAATTCTTTGAATTTTGGCCAGTCTCGGCCCAGAATAACTGGGTGTGGCAACCTTTCCGCCACCCCAACTACCAGGTGACGTTTTATCGGTCCTACCGATAAATATACTTTTAATGTGGGGTATGCCGCCGTGTCTCCATGGATACAGGAGATGGCCACCTGACCTCGTGGCCGCCACGACACACCGCCCAGGAGAGCTGTCCTAATCAAGGTTTGCTCACACCCTGTGTCCACTAATGCGTGGGTTTTCACATTCCCTAACACCACATTAATCAGACAAGGCCCCTCCCGACCATTTTCCCCACGCTTACCAGTCTCAGGTGCCCAATTGCACGCGGCCACGTCACACTCCATGGCAGCGGGGCATGACCTGGCCAGATGTCCCGGCTGGTGGCACCTAAAACAGATAGGAGGGACAGAGGGGGCATGGGTTAGAAATCTGTCCCGCTGCTGGTATGGCAACGGGGCAGGGGCAGCACCTCTACCCCAGCTGGGGGCCAACCTTGGTCTCCATGGGGGGGAGGCAAGGGGGCCCAATGGGGTCGGTGCTCTGGGAGGTCTGGGTCCCTGGAACGAGGGGGGTGGTGGTGATGATGTTGGAGGAGAGGGAGAGAGAGCGCGGCTGCTCCGAAGGGCAGGGGCGGACAGGATCCCGATCCGGGCAGAGGTCAGGGAGTCCTCAAAATCTTCGGCCAATTTGACCGCCTCCTCCAGGGTGTCGGGGTTGTGGCGCCGTATCCACGCCTGGGTTTCGGCGCCGACCACATGGCAGAACTGTTCTACCACAATGGCTTCCCCCATCTGCTGGGCGGTCTTCTTCCCGGGGGTCAGCCAATGCACCATGTGGTCGCACAACCTCTCCGCAACCACCCTGGGGCGTGTCTCCGGGGCTCTCCGGTACTCCCTAAACCGCGCCCGGTGGGTCTCGGTAGTAATGTTGAGCCGGCGGAGGATAGCCTGCTTGACCAGGTCATACTCGGTGGCGTGCTGGTCGCTCATAGCCTGGTAAGCTGCCTGAGCCTCCCCAATCAGGCAGGGTCCCAATTGGCTGGCCCAGAACTCCCGCGGCCAAGCCGCCGCGGTAGCCAGCCGCTCGAATGCCACCAAGTACGCCTCCGGGTCATCCTCCGCCAACATCTTCATCGCCCGTGCCTTTGGGGGCGACATCAACGGTGTTGTAGTCGGGGTCGTTACTGCAGCCACGGCCAGTCCTACCCGTTCAATGAGCGCTGTATAGCGCTCCTCCCTCCTCCTCTCCTCTGCGTCGCGTCTGCTCTCCAGCGCCTGCAGCAGCTCCGCCAGTGCGTTGCGATCCATGATCCCACTTCTAACACCACGTGTGGCAAAGTGGATGGTAAGGGGAACAGGTGTAGCGGTGATGCGATGCAGGAGTGACAGACAGACAACGATAATTTGGTGAACAAGTGTTTATTGTGCTGTTTCCAGGTCTGGCGACCGTCAAATAATAAATCCCCGGCAGTACACAACAATGTGTAAAGCACGGGGAGCGTGAATAATCCCACACAGTCCTGAACAGAAAAACAAATGCACGGTCACCAGTCCTGGGTGAACTCAGTCGTGCAGGTGCTCTGTGCAGTGGTGCTCCGGATAGTGCTTTTGTGGCGACAGCTCCGGAGGTGTGCTTTAACTGTCTAGTAGTGCGAAAAAAGGACAGACAATTATAGACAGACAGAAATAACACACAACACGTAACACTTATTCTCTTTATATTTCTGAGAGCTCCTCTCTCAGTCCTTCTCTCCTCCTGTTTAACCCAAACGAAGGAAAAGAACAGCGTTACCCTGGCCCCTATATGTAATCCCGCATGATATCTAGGTAAACGGTTGCAGCTGCCTTATTACTTGCAGCTGCCCCTCGTTTACCTATCAAATCAATACGGTCTTACAACAGAGTCTCGCTTCCTTCCAGGCTGACCCACTTTCCGGTCCCGGAAACGAACTGTCAGGCCAGCCCTTCCAGATACTTCTCCTCCCGTTCTTTAGCGCCCTCACAGGTCGGGAGGAAGATTTATCACCAGAACTCATTGTATTTCTGTCACATGCTCGCATGTACCTTCGATTCTCCTCAACAACTTTTGAATGACCGGAATGAATTAAATTTGGTATCTTGGACCCCTTTTCTTTTTGAAGCTAGAATGCGGCCCAGGATTCCATAGAATATGTGTGTGGTGCCACTGTGTCATGGGTTTTCAGAGAAATGCTTGCTTTCTTCCAATTCCTGAAACCGTCATGGGTTCAGTATGTCCAGACTGTCCGACAAGTGCAAAATGGCGGCAAGCAAAACAAAACGTGGCGTCCAAAGCAACTGAATAAATATTTTTGAAGGGTATCTTTTAAGTTCAGGGCGCCGTGATCCATTACCTGGAAGATGACATATCATCAGGCCCAGGGAAGCTTTGTGCACTATTAACAGCAGTGGCACTTTTTTCTTGGTCGTCTTCTACCTCATTTCAAATAGTGAGTGACCTGTTCATCATAATCATTCTCATTGCTGCCAGATGCAATTAGGCCTATCTCTTCAGTAACTCCGTCATCCTGTTTATTATTAGGCTTCCAAGCCAAAGGCTGGAGAAGCCTATTTTTATTGTTATGTTTATTATTATTATTATTATTATTATTATTATTATTATTATTATTATTATTATTATTATTCCCAAACATCATCACATAGTTATGAAAACGCATACGTAAGTAGATGCCTATGGCTGGACAACCAGACTGGTGTCCCCGAATGAAAAAAGTCACATGGTTCGACCGCCATATTGGATTTTGTGGAAATTTTGGGAATTTTTCAAAACTCTTGCCTTTAAAAACAACTTAAGGTGGAACTGTGACAATGGCAACAGACAACCAAACCAAACAGATAGTGCAGCAATGGCCTATAAAAAAAACATATGTTCAATCGAAGTCGATTGAACAATTACTTTGCCGCTACGGTGGATTGGCGCCAAATATTCAACAATCTTGTCTTAAACCGCAACGTCAATCGACACCTAAATTGGCACGCATGTTCCATGACCAGGTCCTTTCTAATGTTTGGAAAATCCACGCTTTGTCGTTACAAAACATGCCGCGGCGTGCAAATAAACGTTTCACGGCGGCTCTATTTTCATACATTCGTGCATAAATCCAAGGTGCAATACACTACAGTCATGAAACTTTATATGACCATAGAGACTCACATGAAGTACTGGTGATATGAAAATGATACATTTTGGTCACGTGGTTTGACGGCCATATTGAAAATTGTAAAAAAAACTTTTGCAACCCATAACAAGAACATCATTGCACTTATGCTCTTCAGTGTCAACACAATTGCACAGACCATTGGAAAGTAATAACTGCTGAAGATTGAAACCGATTGCTCACACAGCGTGGCGGCCATATTGGAATTTACGTTGAAATTTTAACTCTTAGGGCGTGCCGACAGGGTCATAGTTATAATGGAACACGTATAGGAAGTCATATGTGCTCTATGAAAAAATGTCATCATCCGTGACCTTTGACCTCTCCTAAGGTCAAACGGTGATGTATGACATCAACATACGCACCTGGCTATAAACTGCCTATAACTTCTGATCGGCTGCACCAAAATGCACAAACTTTGACACTGATGTAGAGGACTGTGGGATGTTGTGCCGTGGTCAATATGGCGGCCTTTGGTCACGTGGTGTGGCAGCATCTTAGATTTAATGACAATTTCGGGAAATTTTCAAAAGTATTCTCATATTTGTGCTAAACTTTACACAGTTAGCACAGTTGTGATGATAACGTTTGTGGCGCTCACCCCATATGTGCTGCAATAAGCGCAGCCTCTGCTTTATTCTTAATTGAATAGCAGTAAGCCTGGCCAGGTTACTTCGATTTCTTATATTCAAATTAAAGTTGTTAATAGTGTTCTCTGATTTTAATTTTCGCAAGATTGCCTAGTTTATAAAGAAACTCTTTAGGCATTAGTTTACATGCATGAAAAATGTTTTTAAATATTTTGAAACTGCCCCTTAACTGTCTTTTTTATATTGTACTGGTTAGGAGTATTTTTCTAGGTCTGCTATGCATTGTGTTTTTGTGTGTTCTTCGTATTTTTCCCCTTTTGGCTATCCGTAGTTGGGGGCGGGCCTTATGCTCCTTTTGCTCATTGCCGGCCAGTTCAAAAAGGGAACCATTTTAGGTAACAGGGGGTCGCCTTTTCTCTCTCCTACTCACTCTCGCCGTTCTGATTTTTTATCAGAACTTTTGGTGGATGAGGAGTTCATATTTTGTTAGTCTGTTTTAATGCATGTCTATTTATTTGGTCAGCAGTATGTTATTTTGGTAAACGAGTCAAAATCTTCTGCTGCGTTTAGATGTTGCTTCCCGCACAGTCAAACTAACTGTTTTTTTTTCCCCTGTATTGTGTTTTTTTCTTGCTTGGTTATTTTGTGACCGTTCTATCGCTGCTTTGGATCTTCATTTTTTTGCTGAAGAATATAGTTCGCCTGGACTTTTAAAACTACATAGTGTTAATAGGAATCAAAGGGAAGTCGTCTGCACGGCGGATTACAAACATCATCCGGGTGAGATCAAACCTTTTTGTTCTTTCAGTTTTTTGCTACTGTGTTTGCAGTGTTTTTTGTGAATGGCCATTCTGGTTTTGCATTGGATTTTGGATTTTTTGAAGTATTATTTCTTGAAACTTTTTTCTTTTTGGATTTGTTTTTCACGAAGGGGACTGAACTATGATTTAAAAACCTGTTGGTTGGGTTAATTACCCTTACCTGTTTACACTGTATTGTCAATTGCTGGTTGAACTAATTTACATATATACTGTTTCATTTGGTCTATGCTCGTATGTTTTTTTATATCTCTTACGTTCTAGGCTTCTAAAACATTTGCTGGGTTAAGCATATTCCTTAGGTCACCTTTTAAATCCCTCTTTTACACTGTAACTTATTACTTGCTGTTTCCAATAAAATTAAATGTTTGCTTATGGAATCAGTATACGCTTATGGTCCAAGTGTCTAGTAGGAATACTAAGGAAGTTTGTTACACGTGTCATCTATAATAACTAATGTGCTTAAATTTCACAATAACTGCTTGGAAGCCTTTATAGTTGCTAGCAACTAGTTATTATTATTATTATTTTTCCGCACAAACAACATTGCAGAGTTATGAAAATGCATACTTAAGTAGATGCCTATGGCTGGACAACCAAACCAAACAGATAGTGCAGCAATGGCCTATAAGTCGATTGTCGAAGTCGATTGAACAATTACTTTGCCCGCTACGCTGGATTGGCGCCAAATATTCAACAATCTTCTTGTCTTAAACCGCAAAGTCAATCGACACCTAAATTGGCACGCATGTTCATGACCAGGTCCTTTCTACCGTTTGTGAAATACACGCTTTTTTGTTACAAAACATGCCGCGGCGTGCAAATAAACGTTTCACGGCGGCTCTATTTTCATACATACATTCGTGCATAAATCCAAGGTACAGTACAGTCATGAAACTTTATATGACCATAGAGACTCACGTGAAGTACTGGTGATATGAAAATGACACATTTTGGTCACATGGTTTGGCGGCCATATTGATTGTAAAAAACCTTTTGCAACCCATAACAAGAACATCATTGCGCTTATGCTCTTCAGTGTCAACACAATTGCACAGACCATTGGAAAGTAATAACTGCTGAAGATTGAAACCGATTGCTCACACGGCGCGGCGGCCATATTGGAATTTACGTTGAAATTTTAACTCCTTACAGAATACCGATAGGGCCATAGTTATTATTGAAGACATATAGGAAGTCATATGCAGTCTATGAAAAAAGTTCATCGCTTGTGACCTCTGACCTCTCTTAAAGGTCAAACGTGATGCATGACATCATCAACATACGCAACTGGCTATAAAACTGCCTATAACTTCTTATCAGCTGCACCAAAATGCACAAAATTTGACAAGGATGTAGAGGACACAATTAGCACAGTTGTGATGATGTTTCATCTTGAATAACTAATATCACGATAAGTGCTTGGAAGCCTTTATAGTTGCTAGCAACTCTAGTTATTAGGCTTCTAAGCCATAGGCTAGGAAAGCCTATTGTTTCTGTTAGGATTATTATTATTATTATTATTATTATTATTTTTCTTCCGAGACCTCATTGCAGGCTTATGAAATCGGGTGTGTAGGTAGGTTGCTATGTGCAGATAACCAGACCGGTGTCCAAACTTATGCAAGTCACATGGTTTGGCAGCCATATTGGATTTTGCGGAATTTGTTAAAACGCCTATGTATCGGAAAACGCTTACTGCAGAGTTCTGAAAATTGCTATACATGTTGAGGGATAGTCTATGATTAACTGTTAATATGAAGCTGATTGGTTATGTGGTTTGGCAACCACATTGATTAATGACATAAATTTAAATTATCAAAATTCAAACATCTTTGAAACCGCTTATCCGATTGAAACAAAAATTGAAATAAAACATCTCAGTATGGTCATCTGTTACGCTTGTTCAAGGGAAGTTGCTACTGTGAAAATCATGGCGTCCACGCTGCATGAAATCAACATACGCAACTGGCTAAAACTGCCTATGCTGCACCAAAATGCACGATATTTGACACGGATGTAGAGGACTATGGGATGTTGTGCCATGGTCAATATGGCGGCCTTAGGTCACATGGTGTGGCAGCCATCTTAGATTTAATGACATTTTTTGTGCAATTTTCGAAAGTCTTGTTCTCATGAACGGTAAAATAGCACAGCTGTGAAATTTTGAACATTGTGCGCTCATGTCCACGATTGATTCTACTTAAGGAAAAATGGATCGGTTACATGGTGTGGCAGCTATGTTGGATTTTGCATGAAACGTTTAAACAGCTCCTCATGAGCCCTTTGGCTGATTGATGTGAGTCTTGGTTATACATTATCTTTGTACTGTCCTCTTAAAAAAAAAAAAAAATAAATAAAATAATCAGGACAAGTTCCTACATCAACAAATGACGGCAATGAGCCAATCAATATGGCCAGTTTGCCCTGAAATGACACATTCCCACCACTAGGGACAGCTGTTGCCATGGAAACGTGAGTACAGTCTTGGAAAAAAATATTTTAAAAGCAGCCGTTTTACTAATACGTAACTTAAACAGTAATTCCAGTGGAAATGACGTACACACAGTACAGTATTCAGACACATACTGTAAACTAAAAACATTTCTTTAACTTTTGCAGCTGCATCCACTCGAAAAATAAATAAAATAAACCTGCACTATGCTTTTTAAACAAAGAAAATCGAAATAATTAAATAGTTATAATAATTAAGACTAAATGATAAAACAACATTTGCAAATCCTAAACATGTGTGTAGCCCTGGATAAACTTACTGGCAGAGTAGTTTTAATAGTGCAGCGTCCTTTCACAAAGGAGAGAAGGGCGTGGGACGGCAGGAAAAAAACACGTTAGTGGAGTCAGCTATGTTTTTCAGTTAAGTCAGAATAAGTTTCCTTTTTCTATTGTATTGCATAAACTAGTTTTATTTTGTGTATTGTTTTACTTTAGACTTTGGGAGCATGTTATATAATTTGTTTGTATTTGCAATTTAAAGCCATAAAGTGTGTGGTATTTAATTTGAGCAGTACACTTTAAAGTGGTGGGAGTTCCCTACCTAGTGACTCTATAGTACTGTGTCGTCTGGTTTATTTATATGCTACAGCAGTGGTGAAATACAGCCTATTTTTGCTTTAGGTGAAGGCATCGCCATAACTAGTAATTAAGCCTACTCAATAGAGCCACAAACACCATTGCTTAACTTGCTGGTGTTGTTAGCGGTCAGGGGTTACATGTGGCAACGAAGCCGAATTGTGTTTTAGCCAGGCACCCCAGATAGCCAATTGTTACACTATTATCACTTTCTATTGCTTTAAGAATGCACATTAAATGATTGTTGCATTAAAATATACAAGAACCAGTACATGCTGTAGACTGTATTTTATATTGCAAAATGAAGAATAAGGCACCACACTTGCGCACACACACACACACAAACTCAAACAAAGAGCGATCTAGAATTTAGAGCAATGTTAGCCTCTTATATTCAAAGTCTATATGACTGCATACTATTTAGAATTGTGTGCATCCAAATAAAATTTAAATTGCCTACTAAGCAATAATTGCAATATGTGTTCCAAAATTGACACAGTTATCACAATTGTGATAACGCTTCATTTATAATAACCAGTGCGCTTAAATTTCACGATAACTGCTTGGAAGCCGTAAAGTTGCTCGCAACTCTAGTTTAGGATTGCTATTACAAGGGGGGTGAACACTTATCGAACCAAGCTATTTCAGCTTTTATTTTATAAATATTCTACACATTTCTAGAATATTATTTTTACTTGGAAGTTGTGGGGTAGGCTGTGTAGTTATTTTAATGCATTTTAATTCCAGGCTATAAGGCAACAAAAGGTGATCATTTTGAAAGGGGGTGCAGAATTTCTATAGGCACTGTAAATGTATGCATGTTTGCAAAAAGAAATACAGAAGGATCCAGAAAAAAGGGATGTTGCATGCATGGACTTTCTACAGTTACATTTTATCTGTATGTGTGGGCGATTAATAACCTATAAAATAAAGCACATAATACCATAAAAGATTAAAAGGATAAACTAACAACTATTAAACAAAACTCGAGACTAGAACATAGATTATATATACATACATAAATACCATTCTGTAATGAATATACAGTATAAACTGAAACCAGAGTGTTTCCTTTATTGCAGATAACATAAATAAAACTTTAAATGAGTCTGTTTCCCAAACTGTAACATCAAAAAAAGTGATGACATATATCATATTATACATGTATTTATTTTGATGGCCCTGGAATAATTATGAAAAGCTATAAAAACATTCTATACCTGTTCCTAACAGATTCATTTGTATAACTTTTGTATTATTTAGTACTGAATTGTTTTATTTTGTTACATTTTGTACTTGTTACAAATGGAGAAAAATAGTATTTTTATTTATTATTTGTTTATTTAGCAGACGCGTTTATCCAAGGTGACTTATAGAGACTAGGGTGTGTGAACTATGCATCAGCTGCAGAGTCACTTACAACTACGTCTCACCCGAAAGACGGAGCACAAGGAGGTTAAGTGACTTGCTCAGGGTCACACAATGAGACAGTGGCTGAGGTGGGATTTGAACCGGGGACCTCCTGGTTACAAGCCCCTTTCTTTAACCACACTTGCCTCTTAATAACACTTAATTGCTTTTTAAAACCCTTGACTCATAATACCGATTTAAAACGTTCCTTCTACCATTTTGTCTCCTCAGCTCTTTGTACCCAACTTGATTTTTTTCTTCCTAATTTTGTTAATTTTTACAGATGTGTTTTTTTTTTCATTCGTGGACAACAAGCCTCAGACCAGCACTGACATTTTATTTTACTTTCTGTTCCCTATTTCTCTTCTCTTCTGCTGAAACAGACCGCTCAAAAAGAGGGGGTCTTAGCAATATAAATGTAGTTTAGCTGAACTCATCTGTTTCAGTTAATAAATTGCTTGACACCGATATTACTCGCCTACAAAAATAAAATAAACAGGCCTACAAATTGAAATAACGAGCCGATCACCAACACTTGTTGCCTAGACAAAAGGTAAACCCAATAAGGGAACACTTTATTTTAAGCACTATATATTAGGTATTTATTATGTACTTATTTGTGTCCAATTAGCACATAATACATCATGTATAGCCTCCTAATAAGGGTTTGTGAGGTGCTTATTATTCTTATTTTCAAACATGCCTTACTAACAGGTTACTGAACATTAATAAAGGATTTGCATGCCTTAGACTGAAGTGAAGACTGTTCTTGGCCATATTAGGTCCTACTAGCTGCTTGTATATGATTAATACCTTGATAATAAAGCAGCAAAACAGTGGACCATGCATGGATAGCACTCTATCCCAGAGCTGGACTGTTCCCAATAAAGAGCTTATTAGGAGGATATTGGACTCGTAAAGTGTTTTGCAGCTTAAAACATGTAACACATTGCTATATTATTATTTTCCCAGTAAAACATACAATCTTAAATTGGAAATATTTTTTTTCCAAAAAAGGTCAGACACATTCTGCATTCCTAAACATACAGCACATACAGCTGTTGCAATGTATAATGTATCCTTTTTTTCTAAGGGCAAATAACATTGGTCATTTAAACAAAGTACTATTTATTTTTTTCAGTATTAGCATTACAGAAATGGGGATTTTAAATGTGATCTCTAACAGGATTTTCAGCTTTAACATCATAAACTAACATTAACAGTTAGGGCCCTATGAATTGTTTTATTATTTTTTTTATTAGTTTTTACAATTAAAAAACATGTAATTAGGTTGATTTAATTGAACTTATGTACACAGCAGGCGCAGCGAACAACACAAAACCGTAAATCTACAGGTATATATATATATATATATATTTTTTTTTTCATTCGGTGTCTGCATTGGCGTAAGTCATGTTTTTATTGAATTATATTGAAAAATATTAATTTTAAAAATGGGGTGTGTAAGAAATTTTCTTTTTTCCACTCCAAGCAAAAAATAAATGTTTCTTTGTATTAGTCATCAGTTATCATGGTACACAAATATGGAATATGCAGTTAACAGATTCCCATATCAAACCACTATTACAAAGATGCAATAAATAAATACAAAATAAGCATTGGTGATTGTTGTAAAATGCTGGACTATTGTATTGTAATAAAAAACCCTTTCCTAGGTAGGGTAGTGAGTAGTAAAGGCACGACAGCGTCTGTAACTTTTATAAGCCCCGCCCCTTTCGATTGATTTATGACCCTAAGCCCCGCCCCTTCACACCTTTTGATTGATTTATGACCCTAAGCCCCGCCCCTTTAACACCTTTTGATTG
Organism: Acipenser ruthenus; assembly: GCF_902713425.1. Taxonomy (NCBI): domain Eukaryota; kingdom Metazoa; phylum Chordata; class Actinopteri; order Acipenseriformes; family Acipenseridae; genus Acipenser; species Acipenser ruthenus. The sequence goes on from NC_081223.1 coordinate 1,057,754, forward strand.
ATTTGTGACCTTCCACGCCCCTGAGTGATTTATGGCCCTTAAGCTCCTCCCCTTTTCCCCACGCTTTGATTGATTTATGATCCTTATGCCCCTCCCCTTTTCCCCACGCTTTGATTGATTTATGACCCTTAAGCCCCTCCCCTTTTCCCACGCTTTGAGTGATTTATGGCTCTAAAGCCTCGCCCCTTATTCCCACGCTTTGAGTGATTTATGGCTCTAAAGCCTCGCCCCTTTTTCCCACACTTTGAGTGATTTATGGCTCTAAAGCCTCGCCCCTTTTTCCCACGCTTTGAGTGATTTATGACCCGTCCCTTTTTACCGGACATCCGTCAAAAATAGCCCTCCCTAAAAATGGTGTCTGTTGTACCCTTATTTTATAGACTATTACAAAGAAAAGACAGAAAGAAAGAAGAGAAAGCAAGTTGTATTGTAGTGCATTGTTTTTTGACTATGTTCGGGACCCTCTATAACAATAACCAGGGGTTATCACCATACAGAGAGCCCCTAAACATTTTTGACTATGTTCAAGACCCTCTATAACAATAACCAGGGGTTATCACCATACAGAGAGCCCCTAAACATTTTTGACTATGTTCGGGACCCTCTATAACAATAACCAGGGGTTATCACCATACAGAGAGCCCCTAAACATTTTTGACTATGTTCAAGACCCTCTATAACAATAACCAGGGGTTATCACCATACAGAGAGTCCATAAACATTGCAAAGCATCTCATAATCAGTATATTATACACATATAACACTGAAAATTAACCCATAACAGCAAGGCTCAAATGCGCTGGGGCCCTACATTTCGGTTGGATTTCCAGGCCGTGGTAGGTAGCTGTGTCAATTCCATAATAAACATGTATCCATCTAATAGTTGATTTTAATATTACAACATGTTCCAAAAAACGATTTAAAGTTGTCTTTGAATCCAATAAAGGTTAGCACAGGCTGAATTGTAAAGGTTTTAGGGTATTTTAGGAGCCTACCCATAATGCCCTGTATTTGCATACTGGTTTCTATTACAGAGAACTCTAAAAAACGATTTAAAATGTATTTTAAACGTTGATAGATGTTACCAATAGGTTCTGTGTATTATTGTGATTATTTTAAAACCATACACGGCGTGGTTAGGTACAAGAATAATCTTTTTCTGTTAAAAAATGTTTAAATGTGGCATTATTAAGCAAGCCGTCTACTGCCATCTGCTGGTCGAATTGAATATTGCAGTGGCTAAACCCAGGATATGTGAGCATCGGTTTCTAATTATTTTCAAAAATAAATATTGTATAAAAAACGTGTTTGATAGTAAAAACTAATGTTTTTATATAAATAAAAGTATTTTCGATAGTCTCACCGCGCCTACATCAGTGGACTGTAAAAAAAAAAAAAGACGCGAGGCCATCTTTTTCTGTTAAACTGTATCAATGCAGCAGGATTAAGCAAGCCGTCTACTGCCATCTGCTGGTCGAATTGAATATTGCAGTGGCTGCACCCAGGATATGTGAGCATCGGTTTCTAATTATTTTCAAAAATAAATATTGTATGAAAGGCGTATTTGAAAGCGAAAACTAATGTTTTTATATAAATAAAAGTATTTGATAGTTTCACTGCGCCTACATCTTTGAGTGTAAAAAAGACGCGAGGCCATGTCTAATTGATCGTTCTGTGTACTGTATTCAAATGGGGTAGACAGATCTTTGAAAAAAACAGATAATCAATAGAGTGAAGGTAGGGGTAATGGCTAATCTAATTATGCCTCCTTCAGGTAACAGTATTTAAACCCTGCACGGTGCCGATCCCGTAAAACCTTATTTTGGATAAAACTCTACTCCCTGCCTGACTGACTGCTGATCTGCGTTGGAAAATATCGTATGCTTTGGACTCTCTAAAATAATGGATTACTTCGACAGCAAATTAGGTATGTGCATTTATTTTAAAATTGTTTTCAAAGGTGCCTGTTTAAAATGTAATACCGTTTTGTCGTCTGATGTTTAAAAAATGTGGTGGTTACTTTAGTACTCGTTTTGTCTGTTATTTTAGACGTTGCTAGATGTTACCAATAGGTTCTGTGTATTATTGTGCTTATTTTAAAACCATGCATGACGTGTTTAGGTTAGGGAATAATATTTATTCTGTTAAAAAAAAAAAAAAAAAATTAAAAAAAATGCTGCATTATTAAGCAAGCCGTCTACTGCCATCTGCTGGTCGAATTGAATATTGCAGTGGCGGCGACCTGGATATGTGTAACGTTCTCTAAAAAACGATTTAAAAATGTATTTTAGACTTTGATTGATGTTACCAATAGGTTCTGTGTATTATTGTGCTTATTTTAAAACCATGCATGACGTGTTTAGGTTAGGGAATAATATTTATTCTGTTAAACTGTATAATGGATTACTTTGACAGCAAATTAGGTATGTGCATTTATTTTTAAATTGTTTCAAAGGTGATTTAGACTTTGATTGATGTTACCACAATATCCTCCATGATGGTCACAGTGTATTAGCAGTCTTTATTCATTTGGAGAGTTTCAATTTACACTTCTTACATATGTTTCAATATTGTGAACATTTTAAATCCTATATACTTTATTTATTTTTATTTTAGCGCTGTTCTTATAACGCAATCACCCTCAGATTTCACAGCTGTATCGTGTGATCTCCTACCCGGTTCTCTCTGTACAGCACCCCCAAGATTATGAAATATTTTCAGAAATTATCAGCAATATTAGTAAGTCTTTTTATTTATTTATTTATTTTTTCTGGCCCTTTTAACTTATTTATTTATTTATTTATTTTATTTATTTATTTATTTTTACAGCTAAATGTTCCTCTGACGCTTCAGCAGTCGACGAATCATTCCATTTCCTGGCCGATAACATATGTAGCCCCAGTCAGGAACGTCTTGTAGTGGCTGAGTTAGAGGCTTTAGTAGATACTAATATCAGTAAGTGTTTTTTTTTCCTCTCAGAGTTTTAATGTCTCTGTGTGTATATGTGTGTATATATATATATATATATATATATATATATATATATATAAACGCTGCTCTTCTCTAATACAATTTCTTTTTAAAACTATAGATGCCGCACCTCTTTCAAAGCCTGTCAAAGATGTACAATTAAACCCTTCAGATCCTGATAAAGTCTGGACTTTGGAAGACTTTGTTGTCAACAAACCAGGCCCCCCCATTAAGGGTAAATTGAGTGCTAAGAAGCCTCCAGCACGCCCTAAAAAAGACTCTCATGGATCAGCGGTCACCCCTAAAGATCGATTTATAAATCCCCCGGCAAAATCTCATGGTACGTATATTAATATTTATTTATTTATTTATTTATTTATTTATTTATTTATTAAAGTGCACATCTCAATAAGTCTCTTTGTTTTTATCTTATACAGCCCCACAAAGGAAAAAGTCTTGTAGACCCGGAGCAGTTGGAGCACCCCCAACACTGCCCAGTTCCTCCAAGTTCTGTAAAATCCCTGCATCCCCTGGTGATGCAGGGGTCAAGAGAAAACTAATTACCGACAGTCCTAAGAAGACTCCTACACATCCTAAAGAAACCATACACGGAACGATAGAAACCCCTACAACCCATTTCAACTCTTCTAGAGATACCTCTCACGGTACGTATATTAAGACCTCTTTATTTATTTATTTATTTATTTTTTAAAAGCGGAGGGTTTTTTTGCCAACTCTACAAGCCTGTATGTCTTTCTCTTATTCAGCCCCACAAAAGAAGAGAGGACGTACCCTCCGATACTCTTGCGCATCCCCTGTTTTACCTGGAAGCTCTAAGATCTACAAAACCGCTGAAAGGACATTAATCATTGATGACCCCCGTCTGAAGAAGGTCTCTGTAGCTACCCAGACTGATACACCGCCGTTCCTTGTCTCAGATAATCTTAACCGTCTCAGCCTTATCTTACAACTCCTAGAAGGTAACATTGAACAACTTATACCTGTGTTAAGATCATTAAAAAACATGTCTGATAAAAAATGACTAAAAAAGATAGAATGAAGAGGGACAATGCTGCCGATGTTCATACCCTGCTTAATGCTAAAAAGACTACTGTTAATACCTCTCTAAGACCTGTTCTAGATGATGCGTCTAATTTAGATCTTAGCAATAGTTTGGTAACTGATTTAAATTGCCCTCCTTGTAATCTTGAAGATATAACACAACTGGTTTCTGAAACGTGTGCAAACATTCCATTACCTGATTTGGATGAAGAAACTCCCCCATGTACTCCTATTACTGTAAAAGTTGAAAGCTCTGTAGTTAATCCTTTGTATGATCTAGAGTGTTTGGATGCTGCTTTAGCAAAATTGTCTGCTGCATGCACTGTCGATAATGAAAGACCTGGTACTTCAAAATTGTCTGACCCCTGCACTGTCGATAATGAAAGACCTGGTACTTCAAAATTGTCTGACCCCTGCACTGTCGATAATGAAAGACCTGGTACTTCGGGTATGTCAAGGCCTGGTACTCTACCGATCCAAGGAGGTGGTCTTATAAGAGATGCGGACTCTGATAGTAGTCAGGAATCTTTTTCTTCTATTGATAGCGCTAGTATGAACTCTTCAGAAGAGTCATCTGTTGAAAACACTGAGAATGGGTTACAGATTATTCAACGCCCTCGCTTTAATAACACAGAGTTGAGGTACAGGTTTAATTTCAGACGGCTGTATGATCTTGGTTCTTATGGTGAAATGTTTGTGGTAATGCATGAGGTTTTAGAAAGTATGATAGCCTCAATTAGGGAAACCCTGAAACCTGACGACGTTGTACACCTAGAGTTAAGAGCTGATTCGCTGGATATCCCGGTATTTCTAAACATGACTGGTGCTACTCTGTCTATTGATGAATTTCTCCTCCATATTGAATCCCTGCTGCAAAGTCATAGTTCAATTCTGGCTGATGAGACCCTGATGCTTGTAGTGAATGTTATCCGGTGCCCCCGAGGCGGTGGAGTGCGGCGCGGTTTATCAGCCATTATGAACAGCGATATCATTAAAAAGAAAGCCCTACATCTCATCATCTGTTATAACAAAGACGATCAGCTGTGCTTTTCTTACTGTTTAGCAGGTTTGATGCTTCCTAAAGATGATAGAACGCATAGTGCATGTATGGTTGAGGGGTTAAATTGCAAGAAGCAGTGGGTTTGACTAAAGATCAGATGGTTTCATTTGCAGACATTTCTAAATTTGAACAGCTTCTTGAAGTTAAAATCGTAGTGGTTTACAGATGTCCTGAAACAGATACTTTTGCAAGATACGAAACAACCCCCCAGCTTAAAGCAAAAACGGTGTTTCTGTTTTTTCATGACCAGCATTATTACGGCATTGTAAATTTGAAGGCTTTTCTGGGTGCCCGTTACTTGTGTAAGCACTGCTACACTGTCTATAGCAACAAAGCAGGCCATCAATGTGAGGGCTATTGCAATGTTTGCTTTCAAGACTCCTGTGTTCCGGATCCTCAGGGGTAAGTTAAATGTGATGAGTGTCATAGAAATTGTCGTTCACAATCTTGTTATGATTCTCATAAGGCTGCTTGGACCCCTTCCACTGTTACTTTAGATCTGATGTTTTCACATTGTGATACCTTGAAATTGTGTGAATCTTGTTGTAGGTTAGTCACTATCAATCCTGATAAACCAAAAAAGCATCTGTGTTTAGCAGCGCAGTGTAGGACATGTAAGGTCCCGCTGGACCCTGATTCCCCACATAAATGCTTCATATCCCCTCTCAGGGTCCCTGAAGTGTCTACGAATTATGTCTTCTATGATTTTGAATGTAGACAGGAGGACGGTGTTCATGTACCCAATTATCTGCATTGCATCCATTTGGATGGCGTCGAATGGTCTTGGGATGGAGAGGATTGTGTGAAGGCCTTCTTTCAGAGATACCGTAATTACAGATATAAAGACTATACTTTTATAGCGCATAACTCAAAAGGTTATGATGGTTATCTGCTCATGAATCATCTAGTACACAATGCCATCACCCCCCAGATTATATCTCAGGGGAGCAAGCTGATGTGTTTCATTGACAAAACTTTCAATATGCGGTATATTGATTCTTTGAACTTTTTACCTATGCGACTGAGCGCATAGGTATTCACCAGATGATGGCTAAAGACCGTGAGGACTTTTATGCATGGTATGCAACTGTTAAGGATGGCGTGTTTGATTTCAAAAAGGAGATGGTGTTTTACTGTAAGAACGATGTCGAGATTTTAAAAGAAGCGTGTATTCGTTTCAAAACAGAAGTTTACAAAGTAGGCGAGATTGACCCCTTCCAATGCACTACAATCGCCTCCTTGTGCATGGCTATGTACAGGACCAAATTTCTGCCTCAGAACACAATAGGTATTGTACCCGCTGATAATTATGCAAAGCAGCAGAAGAGTTTTTCAAATGCTTCAATACAGTGGCTGTTGTATATTGCTGAAACTGAAAATATATACATTCAGCACGCTTTGAACGATGGTGAGAAGCAGTTTGGGAGATATTTTGTGGATGGTTACGCGGTTGTAGAGGGTGTTCCTACAGCCTATGAATTTGCAGGCTGTTTCTACCATGGCTGCGCCGTGTGTTACGACTCTAATGACAGCCATCCTTTAACTAAGGAATCGTGCGGGACGATGTTCCAGCATTTTAACGCGAAGGTTAAGATGCTGAAAAAGGTCTATGGTCTAGATGTACGGGTGATATGGGAACATGAATGGAATGCTTTAAAAAAGCAGGATCCGTCGGTTCAGACTTTTGTGAGTAAATATGAGGGTCCAGAACGCCTTAATCCTCGCGAATCCTTATTCGGAGGCCGTACGAATGCTATCACGATGCATTATGTAGCTGAAGAAAACGAGAGGATAGAGTACTACGATTTCACAAGTTTGTACCCCTTTGTCAACAAGACCAAGACGTATCCCATAGAACACCCCACCATAATTTATCACGACTTTGAGGATTTGAGTAATTACTTTGGTCTGTTTAAATTAACAGTGCTGCCCCCTAGGGGTCTGTATTTTCCGGTGCTCCCCTCTAGAATCTGTGGTAAACTGATGTTCACCCTTTGTCGCACTTGTACAGAGACACTAAATCAGACAGAATCGTGCACCCATGATGAGGCTGAAAGATCCTTAACAGGAATCTGGTGTTCTGTGGAGGTGTTCAAAGCCCTTGAGAAGGGTTATACGGTGACTAAAATCCATGAAATTTGGCATTTCCCTCAGACTTCTGATACTCTGTTTACAGGGTATATCAATGCCCATCTGAAGGGTAAGCAAGAGAGTTCTGGGTACCCATCTCAATGCGTTGATGACCAGAGCAAAGAGAAGTACATCAGCGATTACCTTCTCAAAGAAGGTATAGCCCTAGACCCCGAGAACATTACAGTGAACCCTGCCAAAAGACAGATTTCCAAACTGTTTCTCAACAGTCTTTGGGGGAAGTTCGGGCAGAAAACAAACCCTTTATCCACGACGTTGGTTAGAAACCCTGCAGAATTTTTTCAGTATGTGTTTTCAAAACGCTATAAGGTTTCCCATTTTTTCTTTGTCGGTGAAAACGTGGCCCAAGTGCAGTGGCGCTACGCTTCTGACTCGTACACACCCCCTGGTAATGTAAACATCTTTATTGCGGCCTTTACAACCGCATACGCTCGTTTAGAACTGTATGACCTGATGGATCGCCTACAGAGAAGGTGCCTTTACCATGACACCGACTCTGTAATCTTTGTGAGCAAACCAGGAGATTGGAACCCTCCGCTAGGTGATTATCTAGGGGAATTGACCAGTGAGCTTAAACCGGGTGATTACATTACAGAATTTGTTTCAGGGGGTCCTAAAACATACGGCTATAAAACAAAGGACGGCAAAACATGTCTGAAAATTAAGGGCATAACCCTTAATTACGAAAACTCCAAAACTATTAATCTCTCATCTCTGAAAGATTTGGTTCAGAATTTCGTGAGTCCTGATCGAGACACCCCTCCTGAAAAAATCTTGATCGAAGGGACCCAAATTCACAGAAATAAAAAAGAGTTTCAGCTAGAAAATAGACCACACAGGAAAACTTTTCAGATTGTGTACAATAAGAGAGTATTGAAGTCTGACTACAACACATTGCCCTATGGATACTGAAGGAGGTTTCGATGTACGTCTTTCCATCCCTTTTGCAGCGATCATATCGGGACCCTCTAGTTCAGGGAAAAGTTTTTTTGTGAAAAATCTTTTAGAAAACTCTTCACAGGTTCTGTCGCAAATTCCTGAGAATATAATATACTGTTATAGTTGCTGGCAAAAATTATACGATGAATTAGCTTGTAAATTTCCCAATTTAAAATTTGTTGAAGGTATACCCGCCTCTCTCTGTGATGATTCCTTACTCCCCCCTAACAAAGTCAATTTAATCATTATTGACGATTTGATGGAGGTAGCTAGTGAAAATGATGAAATACAGAAAGCCTTTACAAAATACACGCACCATAGGAATTTATGTATATTATATCTAGTACAAAATTTGTTTTTTCAGGGTAAAATGAGTCGTACCATAAACTTAAATGCTAATTACATGTTTCTTTTTAAAAATCCCAGAGACAAGCTGCAGATTAACACCCTAGCGAGACAGATGTACCCGCGAAACTCTAATTTCTTTTTAGAAGCTTTTGAAGATGCGACAAAACAACCGTACGGTTATCTCTTGGTAGATTTAAAAGCACAGACCCCTGAAGATTATCGGTTACGAACAGGTTTGTTCCAACCTGATTGGCCTGCTACCTATATTATGAAAAAACCTAAGGCTAAGAGGTTATAAAGGGTTGTAGATACTTAAAAAGATTATTTTATCAACAGCAGACAACATGTCGGCTAGAATAAAAAGAAACCTCCCCCTCTTAAAAAGGTTAGTCAGCGGCTCTTCTCCCCAGAGAAGAATCGTTTTACAAGAGGCCTCTGATGATCTTATCAAATCTATTGTTGAAATAGCCATAAACACTTTAAGGGGGAATATTCCTTTGACCAAAGCCCAATTAAAAAGACTTAAAAAAGAAAAGGACGTAATAAAGAAGTTATGTAATAAGAAACAACCTCTAAAAAAGAAGAGAAAACCAAAAAGGAGGTTTTATAGGTTCTTTGTTAGGCATTGCCATCCCTTTTTTATCAGATCTTTTAACAGCAAGACGTTAAAAGTATGGAGTATGCTCAGAAAATGTACCTCGTACCCCAACAACAGATTGACAGACTACGACAAGGCCCCTCCACTTCTCCTGAACCTATTAGAAAAGCAGTGGAAAGCCGTCTTGATAACTATATGAAAAGTGTGTTACTGAGAACTGATATTAGCGATTATGAAAAAATTAAACTATATACTGCTTTTTTACAAAGGTATCTGACCTTGATTAAACAGGATGAAAAAAAAACTAATACTTTAACACTGTTAACCCCTCCTAATGGTGCTGTCACTGATAATACAACTGGGCCCCAGGCATCTCCTCAAGATGGACAGAGTACTGCTCAAGAGAAAGTTTCTCAGATAGAGGATTATGTTATGAGAAGCGTCCCTCACAGATCCAAGAGGAATGCTGAATTTATTTTACAGGCCATGATCCAGAACTCTAGTACTACTTCGTGGAACGATCAAGGAGAGTTTATTTTACGGGGTAATGTGGTGAGAGGAACCCATATGGTTGATTTAATTAAAACAGTTACCGGGGTCAGTAATGTTACAGATCGTAGGGCCCCAGCAGGTTGGGATGAATTCCTAGAGGGTCTAGCATGCATAAATATCCCTAATTCTGTGATCCCTAATACCCAGACCCGCAGCTGTGTGCAGGCCTTTAAAATTAACCCTCTTAAGAGCTCCAGAAGGAGGAAAAAGAGACAAAATGACTGGGAAGACTATTAATTTGTAAATCTTTTTTTCTTGTGTATTTTCAATGTTTGCTTTTTATGTACATATGCATGTGTCAAATATACTTGTTGATTTTTTAAATGACTACATTCAATAAAAAATATATTGTTTAAGGATTTATTGTCTCAAACAGCATTTTTATTTAACAATTGAAACATTTGTTTTTAAAAGCCTGGCAGGAGTTTACACACTGCACACACGCATCGTCACACATATATTTTGATTTAGAGGGATATATTTTTTGAATGAAATTGTAGACCATATAATCGTTTTTATCAACATTTTCACTATATAGTTTCAGGATTTCACGGTAGGCAAGACCTTTAGAACGATGATATAAGAAAAAAACACAATGATGTCCACATGTAGCGGTCTTTGGTCCTTGCAGCTGTTGGTTGTTGAATACAGTCTGTGTAGAGTTTTTGAATAAAAATTCCATAATAGTTTTAGGAAAATATCCGAAATCCGGGGAGTAACCGTATGAGTCAAAAAATTCACCGTTCCCATCTTTTAAATAAAGGCCCAGCCAATGTTCCCCTGGGTAATTCTGAGGATGAGTGTTCACGATGATCAAAGCAGGATTTTTTTTAATTTTACCCTTAGGCAGTTGGTCACATGCTAAAACCCCATAAAAACTCTTTTGTGTAAAAGGGTTACTAGTTAGTATTGAGGTAAGTTGTAAAGTATTCATGGTCACGTTAAATGACTCAATTTCATTTAATCAGTAATCAAAGAGAACAGCTCTTTGTTGGGAGACCTCTATGACGTTCTCAAACACAGCATAGATGATTAGGTTTACAGTGTCCGGCAGCGGAACAGAAAAGCGCATTTCAAGGCGCATGTTTCCTGTTTTAACTAGAGAAAAGTGATCCCCTGCTTCTTGGTCGGGGGTTAAATCAAAAGCATAAAGGGTGTACCCCCTAGAGTAATCGGAATGATCGATAATCAGAGGTTTGTCTTTCAGATGTCTTCCAGTGGCCTGTATTAAACTATAATACTCCCTAACAGAGTTGTGCGTATTCGCATAGTTGGGTTGAAAAGGTTTTGAGGGTATTTGCTCTCCATCAACATACAATGCTATAAAGTTGGCATCAAAATGTTTAAAGTTAAAAGGATTTTTTACATAATCACCGCTAAAGGCATCGTTATCTGTTAAACCTATGACTACAAATTTAGGCAGTTGCCCCAGAAACATGTTTTCTTGATTACTAACTCTGAGTCCTCTAGGAATGCTATAAACCTTGACAGCGACCCTTTCAATAGGATATTTAGCATTTGAAGTCATCAAGGCCTGAGCATGTCCTATTTTCACATCCGGAGACACTTTAACTTTCTTGACATAAAGAGAGGCTTCTAAAAGGTGAAGTTTATACTGGTTTGCATCGCCTGCCATTAAACAAAACCTATCACTAGCCCTAATCATTTTAATTTTTACATCAAGGCCGTTTAACATGAGTTTTTCTTGAAAAAAAATATCAGAATGTAGAGGGCCTAAAAGTTCAAATATGTGACTTCTTCGGGTATAAACACCTCTTTGTCTTAAGCCTTCGTTTGCCCCTGCAGGATCTCCAACATCCATATTGCCAGCAGTGTCTTTAAAATACATCCCAGCCGAAAATTGAGATTCCAAGGTTTCCTTACCATAATTGAGCAAGACTTCTATAAGACTTCTATAAGGATATGTGCTACTACTCTGGCTAATTAATCTTTCGCCTAAGTAAACGTCTACTTGTGAGAAAATTGTAGCTATATGATAGTTGATAATGCTTACAGGGCTATTGACATCTAGATCAGTGTTATCAGCTTTTGTGATTTTACAAGCAAGTCTTAAAAGAGTGTTATTTAAGTCCAGATAATCCTCCCCGTTTCCTGCAATATAAAATTCAAGAGGGACGGTGTCCGAAAGGGCTGAGAGCGGTGGTATTTCAACATAAAGGCTTTTATCTATACTTGTCTGGGTGTAAGGTACGGTGAATAAATCCAGTTCAGATTTTACACATTCTTGAGATAAATGATGAACTAGAGCCATGTTTTAAAAGATGTTTCTAGTTTTCTTTTTACGACGAGCCTTCGTTTTTTTAACAGACCTCTTCCTCCGCGATCTGCTGCTTAATGCTTTAGAAAGTGCTCGTCTAGCCCTTTTACGGGATCGGCTTCGAGCTCCTGGAGGACTGGGGCGTTTTTTTCTATAGCCTCTTGACATCACCATTAACCCCGACCCTGATTGGGGCTCCTCATGGTTGTGAGTAGCGTAGGATGTTATCACGTTCGACACCACGTCCTTCACAATATTTTTAGCCGCTGACTTTAAATGAGGTTTAGCTATATCAAAACCCCTCCTAAGTAAAGGCATAGCTTTTCTAAAAAGCCCTCTAAATATACCCCCGATCCCTGCCCCGTACATTACCGGAGCCCCAGTAAACCCTGGCATCCCATTTCCAGCTTGATTTTTATAATATTGTATATAGGGGTTAGAATCTCCATAGACCCTCATTTTCATATTCTTTTCAATTATATATAAAGAGACTGTTTAACAGGTCTGAAGTGGACCTTCACTATGACCTTCCCAAAACGAAATGGAACAAGACTGTTTTGATCCGTCTTAAGTTGCAAAGTTATAGTGTCAAAACAATTCTTACTGACAGCTACATAATGAGGTCTGTCATAAGTTATTGTTACTATTTCATTGGGGGATCCATTAATAGGAACACATCTTAGAAGGGGGACGTAGCTATCCCCCACTGCTTGATGGGTTATTATATCGGTGTATACATACAAAGTGTAAAATCCTGCTCTAATGTCTGCAGGATAAAACCCCCTCTTATAAGCTTTCTCAGCGGCGGCTTCATAGAACCCCAAGATCCTTCCTAATTGACCCTCTGTATACAGGTACAATTTGGCATCTCCATGTATATAAACTTTTCTTTCTACAGATTTGTATAATAATTCTATGTCTATCATTCTATCTCGAAAAGCATTATTCATAGCGTTGATTAATTCCTTTACAGAATCATAATAATCGGCGGCTATTTTAAATACTGTTTTAACATGCGTATCTATACTACGGGTAAAAAATCTATTCTCCGCATCACTTATATTTTCCCACGTATAAGGGTATTGGATCTCTGCTAATCCAACTTCCCATTTTCCTTGTAGATTCACAGGTTTTGATAACCGTATAGTAAAATCGGCTATAGTGTTCTTCGGAAATATATCCTTTGAGGCGTTACTGGGTAGAGTCACATAAAAGGAGGTTTGATCCATCTTGTCAGTAGCCACAGTGTAATGAAATCTACAATGATGGAGTCCCCTTAATATTCTGCAGCTGCTTGGCCTCGATCCAGCTGTTAAATTTGTCCGGCCAACCCTGCCACTTTATAAGACAATACTTTTTACCTTTTTCTTTTTTCTTGGCTAAGATTTTCTCTACCGTAAACAGTCTATCTTCCGTCCCTTTTATCTTCTGTAATTCAAGCTCGTAGAAGGTCCCATTTATTTCCTCTCCGTCATAATCCTTCAGCCTGTATACAGGGGGTTTCCTAGGCAATCGTTCGTATATATTAAAAATCTCATCCGTGTATGTCTGCTCATAACCTTTTATAAAGGGGGCCCTTAATTTTGATACTCTAACAGCATCCCCAATCTGAAACTTGATTTTAGGTGGTTTGTACGGGAATTCCTGAGTATATAGATTCTTAAAAACTTTAAAGGAATTGTTTTCATTAACTTCTGAAGGTTTCATTTTAATACTTCTATGGTAAGAATTATTATAAGAGCGAACCAATTCTTTTAGCTTATCTAAATACTTATGAGTGTTGAAGGCTGTAAAATATTTCCACATTTTAGTCTTTAGAGTCCTATTATACCTTTCAACAACAGAGGCTTTTAATTCATTACCGGTGGTAAAGTGTGCAATACTATATTTTTTTAACAAGTTTTGAAAGGACTTGTTTAAAAATTCTTTACCTTTATCAGTTTGCAATTTTTTGGGTGAACGACCACTTTCAAGGATTTTCTTGAAAGCCTTTGTCACACACCCAGCTGTTTTGTTTTTTAGCGGTTGAACCCATGCAAATTTGGATAAAACATCTATGCATGTTAACATAAACTTGTTGCGGTTATTTTTCTTTGACAGACTAGACATATCTACTAAATCAGCCTGCCATTGATCGTCAATATTAGATACAAATACGCGGTTTCTTTTAAAGTTTATTCTAGAGGGTTTATGTAGGGTGTAAGTGTCTTGTTCAGATAACCATTCAGCTATATCCTTATCATTAACCCTACACCCCTCCTCCCTAAGAACTCTCTGTAGAGACTGTCGGCCTCCAAACCCTCCAGGATTTGAAACATCATAGTAAATTCGTTTCATTTGCTGAAGAGTCATCCCTTCAGAAAAAAAGTCAAACAAATGCGGTGATTGTAAAGTACAAAAGGGTTTATTCACTCAGTATACAGATTAACAATTATAATTGGATACTTTAAACGACGCATAAACAGGCGACATTGCCTTTCATAGTAATGCATTAAACAAGATACAGTATCTTTTACAGCTCTAGAGATATCCGGGGGTTCTGTAGGAAGAGCGTGAGACAACGGTGTAAAGACAGGTTCGGTTGGAATCTCCGGCTCCGTAGGAGGGGTGGTAGGTAGACTCTGGTTCGGCAGATCGTAAGAAGGTAGAAAACACACTTTTTCAGATACACACCATTGCCACGGCGCCTCGGGATCTTCAGCATCCCTATTCTCTGGAACGTAATCAAAATCAAACCACTCGTCGCAAGAGCTGTCTGAAATATAGCCAAATGCTGCGGATTCCATGCT